>NW_005841942.1:174796-179379 GCF_000455745.1 Alligator sinensis
GTGCATGTGGGCACCTGGTATGATGGGGCCATGAGCACCATGAGCCACCTGAACCCTGACCACTCAACTAAGGAGAAGGGCTGGCTATCCATAGCAAGCATCTCCCTAATGCTCTGGTGACCTTTCTCACCTTGAGAATGCCCTCCACCCCCCCCCCCACCTTTCTCTCTACCTTTTCCCTATTTGTCCAGGGTGGCCTGCTTCTGCTTCTTGGGGACAGGGGCTTGGGATTGACAGGGGGACTTATTTTTGATCATGCTTCCACTGGTGCCAAGTGGAGGAGAAACAAGGGCAAGGGGGTGCTGCCTCCTGAGATAAAGCATCATCACTGTGGTGGTGAATTTTTTCTCATCTTTGCCCCAGCTGATCTGCTTTTGGCAGTGCTGGGGGCATCTGTGCCATGCACTGCAAATTTACAGCATGGGGGCAAAATTTGCTACTGGGATTTCCCTGTATCAGTCCCCCCCCCCCAAACCCTGGGAAAAAAAGCAGAGTGGTGCATGCAAAGATAGCATGCACCAAAACAAATGAAGGGTTGGTCCTTCAGTGAAACTATCTGGCTGCTGGCCAGAGCACATACTGCTCCATTTGTGTCCTGGCTGTTCACCAGGAAGAGCTGGGCAAAGGCAGTTTGCTCAAAGTGGGACAATATCCCACAACAAACTTACATGCAGGGGCATCTGCTGAAACACAAAATAGCAGCACAAATTTGTGCTGCTACTGTTTGTGCCACTGTAAGCACACCCCCCTGCTCATCTGGATGTTCTGGACTGTGGGTTCACTTCACCCTATACCCTCCCCACCCCCCACCCCCATAGAATCATAAAAAGTTAGGGTTGGAAGGGACCTCAGGCAGGTCATCTAGTCCAACCCCCTGCTCAAGCAGAACCAGCTCCAAGAAGTGTGGACACATTATCTATAAGCAGGACCAGCTCCAAGAAGTGTGTCCCACAGTATCTATAAACTGGTTCCCAGTAAGTGACACTTGGGTTCAACTGGTTCATGTGTCCACACCCTAAAAAGACATAGCTGGGCTCAGGTGTACAGAACAAGTCTCACCTAATTGAAGTCTGGAAGAATTCCTAAAGTGCCTATTCATTTTCATAAAGGGTCTTCAAAACTCCTATGAGCCTTGTCTGGGCATACTTTTAACCCACTATCTGCCCAGTCTGAAAATTGAGATCTGAAGTATATTGAAACAATGCGCTGTTATTTAGGAACACACTGTGTGAAAATATTCTTTCTTTAGATAGAATTCCATGTCCAAAAAAATCAAGATGCTATAACTAAGTAGGAAATATTTTTACCACCTGGCAAAAATTTGAAAGAGAAAATTTGCCCTGTCCTAAATAAGGACAAAAAGTCTTAACATTTGTTGTAAACTGGAAACACTAATAAAATTTGGTTTGCTTTTATACCTTAAAAAAACACTTAATTCTGTGTTGTTTATTTTTAGTATTTAGTATTTTTACTCTCTCTGGCTTAAATTTCCCAGTCAAGAGGTTTCCAAGATAGAATTTTTCTTTCAAAAGTTCTGAAAACAATTTTTAAAAATTACAATTAAATAATTTTAAAATTTTACTATTTTTTTTAAATCAAGAAATTAATCAAAACTTCCTCTGTAGGAGAGAGCATGATCTTTTTCATTGGATCGCTTTTCCTTGCAATGGCAAGATATTGTCAGTGCTCTTGTTGCCCTGTTTTATCTGTGGCAAATTAAAAGGTGCTGTTGATGTTTCATAGGCAGACAAGTTTCCTTGGGTAAATCTGATCTCTTTTATTAGAGTAACTCAAATAGTTGGAAAAATTCTTCGTAGCAAGCTTTCAGGTTTAAATACTCTTCATCAGGCTGAGTAGGTATCTGTAGTTGGTGTGTGATTTTCCTATGTCTGGTAGTTGTGCAGGAAGGTTGTTTTCAAAAAGGAAAAAAAAAGGCTTAGAAAGGGATGATCCTGCCTTGAGCAGTATGTTGGATTAGATGACCTCTTGATATCCTGCTTCAGACCTATTTTTCTATGACTATATCATACTGTGACCCCTTTTCACAAATAGTTTAGGAATGACAAGTTTGTAGCTTCTTGCAGCAAATTTTTTCTTTTAAGTTTCACCAAGTAATTTCTAATTAGCTCTCCATCTTGCCCCTTTCTAAATAGAAAGTATTTAAATCCTTAAATACATATATACAGTCACAAACAACACTACTCAAGGGTATCAGTGCAAACAGGGATAACATGAAATCTGATATAAAGGCCCCACATCTCTCTGCAATTGATTGTACAGATTGGCTATATTGATTCCACAAGATTTACTTCTGGGCTAACCTGGTGCAAGAGAAGATGCAAACCAAAACTTTTTTTTACACTTTTCAGTTATCACCAGAAAACAAATGTTAAGAAACAAGCCTTTAATTATTAAACGCATATTTCATTGGAAAAGTTTAGTTGATTTGCATATTAGGTTCCCCACTCCCCACATCAGAAAATACATTCTATATAATGAGACAATGGCTTTGAATTTTCAGGTTGATTGTTTTGGGTTTGGCTGAACTAGAGCAGACTATATAATGGATGGATTGTTTTGGCCCTAAATGATGCAGAGACTCATATCTTTAGATAATCACAGACAGCTGCAGACTAGGAGGTCGTGAAGGTTACAGGTGGTCTGCAGGAAGGTAAAATGAGTGGGTCTCTCTGAGAGAATGGAGCTGCTAGGTCACTCTCTAAGATGGAAAATTGCATGTAATGATCTCACAAACAGGAAACATGTTAGTGTAAAGGGGAGAATTAGTGGGATGTGTTGTCTGTCAAGGTGCTCTGTCACAAGGTAGCCATGGTTACAATGGTGTTGCTCTTGCCATAGGTCATCGTTGCCTTATCCAATGCATATTTTGAATACTCCTGACAATAAGGGAAATGTGCATACTGTGGGCCTGATAACTAATATCAGCATCCTCTCGGCATAGTTTTTGTCAGATTACATAGTTCAGAGCATCACTAACAGTCATTCTTATCCATCCGGCAGTTAAAGGGACAGCTGCAGTCATGTGTTAATCACTTAACCTTTCAGCCACAACAGAAAGTATTTTTTCCCTGTCACTTAGTCTCTGCTGTACACAAATATTTTCTTTTCCCCTTTCCTCTTTTTGTTGGATGACAAACTGTAGTGGTGACCTGCTGCCTCCAAACATTGCGTAGCAGGGGATAGGGGATTCTCAGCAGTGTCTGGAGTTAGTAGCTGACACAAAGAAGAGATGTCTTAGACTAACAAACACACACACTACATAGCTCCACCAGCAGTTAAATGAGGCCTTTATCTTTTCTATGCCAATGGGAGGCCTGGACCTGAAGCTGCTATATAAAATATGGCAAAAATCACTGGAATCTGAATGCAGAGACTGTGAAGCAGCCAAGCTTTTCACAACCTGATTCATGCTGTGCCCTATACTTCAGTGACCATCTTTAGGTTTGAAATGAAACAGGAAAAAATTGCTCAGAAATATTCCCTTAGCTAAATAGCATGACAAGGTGTGATATATATATATATTCAAATATAACGATAAGATTAACTTTTTTCTGTTCATCTTCTGAACTCACCTGTGATAATTGTATTGCAGATAATATACTACAGTAGGCTTGATTGTACAGCTTTTTCTGTTGGCTGTTTATGAATATCTTAGATGCTAAAATGTTCAAAGAAATATCCTTGGTAACTGGGTGTGCTTATCAGCACATATTCTTAAGAAAAGTTTTCCTTGTTAAAGGAGGAAGAAAGAAGACAATCATCTAATCTCTTGCCTCCTCTCACAGCCTACAATTGTTCTCTATGCCACAGCAGCACTGTCTGAAAAATGTGCTAATTTTCGGCATTTATATTTTAATATGCTCATCACCCACAAAGAGCTAGTTGTAACTTTGCAGGCTTGTGTTAAATTGGAGAACACCCCTTATAATCCTGGACGGATTCACAGCGCTTGAATTAAATATGGTCTCCAAAGGCTACAAACTAAAATAAAGGCTTCAAGTGATCTTAATAAAGGCATCAGGGCTTCCACGTTTAAAGATGATTTCTGCTACACGAAGACCTTCCTGTAGTGGGAAGGTTGGGGTCAGGTCTCTGTAAAGATTTCTACTGCACTTCTTAAAAGGGTGCCATGAATGCCTCTCTGCTAACAGAAAGGTTAGCTGCACAATACCATCAGGAATATATATATATATTTTAGCTGATGAACCCTGTCAAGACTTCACGCAGCCCAATATGCCTGTCTATATGGAATAGGGTTTTTCATGACTGCTGATTACTCACTATTGCATATCAGTTTGGACATCTGAGACCACAGAATGAGTTTGTTGGAGAAGTGATAACAGAAGTCAGTTGTGCTCTTATGCTGCAGAATGTTCAGGGAGACAGGCTGGCAGCTTCTGGGAAGGGCTCTTAATGTATTTTGAGGGAAATGGGAAACACATCCCAGTATACCAGGTCCAGAAAGATAATGAATAGACTAACAAAATTATCTAGAATTTTGGGGGATGGCAGAAGCAGGCCAGCCAACTATTTCTTTTTCCACAATAGGCAGAACCCCCCCC
>NW_005841942.1:179392-181037 GCF_000455745.1 Alligator sinensis
TCCTTTGATCAGAAAACACTTAAAAGTAAGAAGGAAGAGAAAACAATTTTGGTGGGAAAAATTCTAGTGGGAAGAAAAAAAGAGTTTATAAAAAAATGAACAGAGAAAAGTGAAAAGAGAGTTTCAATGGCATATTGGGAACGGGGAGTGATGTGAGCTCATAGGCAACACGTAGGAGGGGCACAGGGGGGGCATATGCCCCCCTGAAATTGCCCCTTGCCAGTTGGGGAGTGGGGAGCATGGGTCAGTGCCCCCTCCCCCCCGAGAAGCACTGGCAGCACTTTCCGGTTTTGCCGGCAGCACTTCCGATTTGCCATCGGCACTTCCAGGGGTCAACAATCGGCCGCTAGGGGACCCCCCCCCCCCCCCCATTGGCAATCAGCCACTGGTGCCCCCCCAGAGCTAGCAGGCACCAGTCACCCATACAGTAGCTCATCACAGCATGGACAGTGCTAATATGCCACTGTGCAGTATTATTTGGCTTTTATTAGAAAATATTAACAGACATTCGTTGGTGCTGTTGCACAGTAACTCCGGTTACTGCACATTTATTTAGTACTTGCTTATGCAAGTACTAAATAAATGTGCAGTAGCTACTGCACAGTAGCATCTCATGTAGACATGCCCAAGCTTTGCTTGAAGTTTGGGAATCTGAATGTCTGAGGAAATATCAAGGGATTCAAATTCTGTTTCAAAACTGTACCTAGATTTGTCCAAAAAACTAAGCTAAAAAATAGGCAATATTGACAAATTCTGCTATTTTATGGCTATTTGGAGATATTATTTTGGCCACTGGAGGGCTCCCATATTTTTCCTTTAATGCAATAATATATATATTAGAATTGATGAAAAGGAATATATTGATTATTTTAATAAAATGTCCTTTCTTCTTCTACACATACTTATAACACAGATTTCCTCTATATTGTATACATTTAAAAAAATATTGTTGTTTTCATAATCATTGATAATTATAATAATGCCTATATCTAATATAACAGTTTTTGTCAACTGATTCAACAGGAATCAGGATCATTTATACATAGGGCAACTGAATCAGTTGCTCAGGTCACCCAAAAGGCCAGTAATATAATCTGAACTAGAATGCAGTTCCAGTCTAGTGTTCTATCAACTATAAGTAATATAAGAATCATTAGGACACAAAAAGCCCACAAAAATTAAAGTATGGCTGCTTTGTGTTTCCAGGAAGATATGCTGGAGTTCCTTTGCATACAGAGATCAATAGAAATGTTAATACATCTGTGGTGTGACATACCATGACCCTAGATGCAGCCAAATATGCCTTTGGCATGCACTCCAGGGGCACATCCAGACAAGCGTGCATGTGCCTCTTGCCCTGCCTCAACCCCTTTGAGGCGGGGCAACAGGCACATACGGGAACAAAAAATGTTCCCTGTGCTGCAAACTTGCAGCGCGGAGAGAAAAGTAGACCCCTGGGGTCTCAAAAACTCAAAGTTTAAAAAAGCAGAGCAACTCGAGGCTGGGTCCTCCATGGAGATGCTCTGGCTGCCAGAGCTTCTCTATGGTTGGCCCTCGCCCTGGCGCTGAAACACGTGGCGAGTCAGGCTGCATGTTTCAGCACCAGGGCTCCAGTGCTGGTGACTAAGGGGTCGGGGGGGCTGGA
>NW_005841942.1:181571-188035 GCF_000455745.1 Alligator sinensis
AGCAAGTGGGGGGCTGGGGTGGGGCATGTGGGACTTGTGGGGGGGTGGTAGGCCCTTCAGGGGCCATTTAGCTCCCATTGGGGGGCTATACCCCTTGTGTGGGGGCCAAATCCCCTGTTGGGGGGCTGAACTGCTTTTGTGTAAGCCAGTCCCCCTGCTGGGGGGATGAACCCTTTGTGTGGGGGATTAACCCCCTGTTGGGGGGCTGAATCCCCTGTTGGGGGGCCGTAGCCCTTGTGTGGGGGCCATCGCCCCTATGGGAAGACAGCAAAGTATGTATTCATGAATTCATGAAACCTGTATTTAGAGTTCACTTTATTATTATGATAAGAGACTTGCTTTAACACTGTAGATAGATCAATAAAACATTGTCCAACTGATTGCTGTCTCTGTCTGACTCTCTCTCTCTTTATAGTGGTCTTTTGTTTTACTTGTGGAGGAACATGGATTTGGGGTTTTGGATTCCTGCTAGGGAGGCCAGTGGCAGGGGCCGGCCTGCTCAGCGCTGGCACTTTTGGGCCAGCTGAATTGTGGCTTGCCTCCTGTCCAAATGGGGCCAGGAGGACATGCTTTGACAGTTCAAAGCAGGCCATCACACCCAGAACATATTCCGAGTGATAGCTGCCCAGATGGCTTGGCAGCGGGCACACATGGCAGTAGTGCCACACAGAGGCCAACCCTGCAACCACAGTGCACTGGCAGCTGGTCCAGAGGGACAGATGCCTCTACTGGCTGTGCAGTCCCCATCTGGGTCTGGCAGGTGCACAGCAGGGCACAGCCAGGCAGCAGCCCCCACTACCGGAGCCCTGCCGTGGGTAGAGGGTGCAGGGGACTCTCAGGGCTGCTTCAGCATTCCAGCTGGCACAAGGGGTAGTGTCCCCAGGCACCAATCAGCTGGGCCCCAGAAGCTCCTGCGAGCGATTAGCCCTGAGCTACTTGCCAGGGTGGCTTTTTATACTGCTAAGGCCAAGACAGGGCAGCTTTTTATACTGCTGGGGACAGCACAGGTTCTGGCCCCGGGCTCTATCTCCCCCTGGCTGCAGATCCAGGAGGAGCCAGGCAGGGTTATTTTGCCCCAAGTGGCACAATTTGCTCCACACCAAAGTGCATGTCTGAGCATGTGCGCTGAAGCAAAAAGCCCCAGCTCAAATTTGCACCAATTCTATTTGATCTGCTGCATGTGCACGTGCTTGCATGTGTAGACACACCCCAATGGTGCATCCAGACTAGCACGGACATGCAATACGTGGCACCACATACCTATCTGCAGCACCACACACTGCACATGCAGGCATTCTCTGTATTGCTACTTTACAGTGCAGTGGGGGGGGGCGGGGTTGACTCTTGGAGATTTGGGTGCAGGTAGCAAATTAACCATGGAGTAGTTACTGCACAGTAAGGCACATGTAGGTGGTCTACCAGGAACAAATTTGGCAGATCATGGTTTGGAACAATGTCCCCCTGCCCTGGAAGCAGGGAGCTACCAGCCCCAGCTCCACAATCACAGAGCTGGGGGCAGGAGCTCCCTGCATGGGGTGAGTTCCCCACCCAGCCAGGAGCTGGCTGGGACTTGCCCCTGGCTGGGGCAATTCCTGGCCAGCCCCAGGCTGTGTGGGGAAGTCTGCATATTCAGCACAGAGCTGGCTGGGAACTGGCCTGTTTCGGGGCAGGTCCCTGACAACTCCAGGATGCACATGCATCCTTTCCCACCCAGCCTGGGGCTGACTGGAAACTGTCCCAGTCCGGGTTGGTCCCAGCCCCGTGCACGAAGTGGGCAATTGAGGCATGGGGCTTGGAGAGAGCTGTGGGAGAGAGGTAAGTTCCAGCCCCCTGCCCTGATCTGCCAGTGGGGTAGCTAACAGCAAGCCCATGGCTGGGCAGGGAATCCCAGCTACGCTGGGCTGGGTGGGACAGCTCCCAGCTACGCCTGGCTGAGTGGGGAATCCCCACCCAGCTGAGGGCTCATTGCTAGCTGCCCCACCAGTAGTTCAGGGCAGAAGGCTGGTACCTGACCCTCCCCTGTGGCTCTTTCCCAGCCCCATGACCCTAATCACAGAGCTGGGCCTGGGATGTCCCTGCTGTCAGGGCAGGAGGACAGTGTCCCATCCCAGGCTCCACCATCAGACAGGAAGTTCCCAGGGGCGGGAAGCAATCTCTGAACCCCACAAGCAGACACCTGTCTCTTGGCCCTATGCTCCCTGCCAGCTCCTGGGCTAGCACCCAGGGGTAGCCTGGAGCTCCCCCTGGATACTGCAGGGTGGCAGAGCAGAGTAGGAGCAAATCTGTTCCCAAGAGGCAACACATATAGATGTGCTCCCCTGTAGGTTTACTGCACAGTAAGCCTATGTGTTGCACATGTAGATGCACCTAGTAGGACAGAACTTCTCTACTGTCCTCTCTTCATCTTATCCAGTGAATATTAAATTCAAGGTGACAAAGGACTTCTGCAGAGGATGCATAAAATTATGTCCTAGATGACTTGTTCAAGGTCATGTATGATGTTTTGCTTAGAACAAAAAATTACCCAGCTCTTCCAAGTTTTAGTCTGGTGTCTTTACCACTGAATCATTTCGCCAAGAATTATATTCTAAATGTAAAGCACCTGACCCACTGTTTATATTTCTAAACTACAATAACAATAGTATAATCCTCATCATCATGGCCTGAAACATGGGTAGGGATATCACATAATGTAATTAATTTATCTCTAAATAATGTTGGAATTTTACTAGCTGAGCTGAAAAGGCTGCTGAATAAGGCTTCAGTCATGGATTCAATAACATTCTATAGCTCTCTGAATCCACCGTGGGGTGTAACATTGTCCTTAAAACTATCAATAGATTTTAAGTTTCATTACTCATTTATAAGGTACTTAAAAGCTGTATTTAAATACATCTTTCAGACCTTTTGTCACATACGTCTTCAGTCACTTTTTAAAGGTCTGAATCAGCAAGCTATTTAACGTGTCCAATATATGATTTTAAATTCTGAATACAAAGCTTTGGTGCAGCTCTGCTGTCTACCTGTGGAGCATGCCTTTTATGGAACTTCCCTTTTTAATGCTTTAATCTGTCTTGGCATTTAAAGTTAAACACAAGAAATATCCACTTGCTTCTGAGTTTGGCTGCTCTTAAAATGTGTTTTAAGTGCCTGAATACCCAGAGATATGTTTAACACATGACGGACCAGGAGGTAGTGTACAGTAGGCCAACACTGCTGTTTCAGAAATCTGCCAAAAAGGCATGAGCTATTACTGAAAATAAGATCTTCTAGCCTTTAGCAAAATACTTAGCTTTTTTGAAACAAGAACATGGGGAGAGGAGGAAAAGGTACATCTGTCCCAAATATATTTTGGAAAAGAAGCAAAATATTTTTTCTGGCAATCTTTAGCATGTACAGGTCATACATATCACAAAGAATCATCATTCAGAGATTTGTATTATTGCAAAGAGAATAGGGGAAGGGTATACTAACACAGCAGGTCCCTAGCATTTATAGTTGCAGGAGTTTGAATCCTAGTTTATGTAACAAATGACATTGAACTTGCCGGTATGCTGTTGGTTTTGATAGGACAATCACACAATGTAGTGCTATCACTTTAAACAAGACAGAAAAAGCAAGGTTGTTTCAGAATAAACTGACTGTGCAATGAGAAACAGCTGAGAGTGGATCCTGCCAGAGTTTTTCAGGCACACTAATTTCACGTGTAGTTGCACCCATTATGATCTACTACAATATTATTTTTTTAATCAACCTACACTGAGCATTTGGCACCACCATTTAGTACAAAATATATCTTTCTGTTTTCTGAGCTGAACTGGCTGGTGAGATCAACTGCATTCTGCTCTCCTTACTGCTGCCAGAAAGCTACCAGCCAATATTCAAAGTGCTGAATATTATCTATACAATTTTAAATGGCCTGGGAGCCAACCATTTCAAAACTCTCTTTCCATTTCCTCTCTGCTATGGAGTTGCCATTTATTTGTAGATCCCAAGTTAAACACCTCAAGAAAATGGCTTACAGGAGATAGTGCTAACTCAGCAATGGACTCTTAACACTGACATTCATTTCCACTTTAAAGTTGCCTAATATTCAACCTAGCCAATGTCATGACCCAAAAGGCATGATTGTGTGTGTGTGCTTCGGCACCAGAATTTTCCCCGTCAAGTTGCAGAGCATTGCACGGGAGTGTTTCCTGTTGCAGAGGAAACCCCGGTGCAGGGACCAGTTTCCCCCCTTTTCTGCAGCTTCTTTTGCAGAGTGCATTGCTCATGTTGCAAGAGGAATGCACGGTGCAAAAGAGTTCCCGCCACCGGTATGCAAATTTGTTCCCCGTGATTGGCTAGTGCTAAATTATTCACACGTGGCGGCTAACGATTGGCCTGTTAGCCATATAAAAGGCTTGAGCGGTTTTCGCCCAAGCCGAAGAGGACTCCACATCCATCTCGTGGGGACTCTGGGTACACGGCAGGGTAATAGAAACCCTGTGTGAAATCCAGAGGAGCGTGGCGGCCTGATCCACCGCCCACCTCTTCCCGTCTTCGAACGCAACTTTTATAAGATGTACTTACGATTTCTATTTTGGTGGCTCGTTCACCCAGAGCATCTGGAGCTCTGCACTGTGGAGCCTAGCAACCTCCACGAGACCGTCTGTGTTGTCTGTCTGTAACTGCAACTCAATCAAACTTTCCAGCCTGCACCACTGCCATCTCAGTGTAAGTAAACAATCTTTAAAACTACCGATACGCGTCTGTGCCTAATTCCAGCTCGAAGGCCTTCCCTCTCCTCCCCGGTGTGCCCGGGCTGCTGGCTACAGCCCGCATGCAGCGCAAAAAGGGCTCGGGTCGCTCCCGGCCCGCACAGCCAACTTCAGGCTAGGTTCAGCAAATACTTGAAGACACCCTTCCATAGTCAAGTTTCTCCACAAAAGCCGAGTGTTTTGCTGTCATCTACTGTCAGTGAATTTCCAGTTAAATATTTTCTTAAAACCATGCTGCTATATGGGTTGTAAAGCATTAGCTCCCTCCACTCTCAGATATGCCATAAAAGTATACTAATAGCAATGCACACTAAATTAACCATCTCTGAGTGGAAAGAGATTTAATAACTTGTGTCTTGACATACCCACAACAAAAACTTTTTTTATGGGAAAATATGGTGGCTCACCACCTTTTAGATTAAGTAACTGAAATAAGTATAATTATTGTATCATTTTGTTTTCTCCTGCAGTTTTTTTTTTCCCACATGGCTTATCCTCTTCTTAAGAATTTCTAATATCTATTGAGAAGTATCGTTAGGTATTTGTTTCCTATGTAGAATTTCAGCCTACTTGACATTTCTTGTGAACTTATTGGTATCTCATTTTGCTCATCTCAATGCACCCTCACTAGAGAGGTACTGGAGCCAGTACTAGAACCTTTTCCACCTCTTCCCTCCAGCTGACCGTCTGTCATAAGACAGTCATTCTGTTTGTCACTTTATCTCATGGATCCAGCAAAGACTAGACTAGCACATCTGAAAACTGAGTATTGGTGAACCTTTACTTTTGGTATGCTAATTCTCTCTGACAGGTATAGATTATGCTCTTCATCAAGGTTATTTTATTGTAGAATGTGTTCTAATAAAATCTAATAAAGCTCCCAAAAAACCCAAACTGTTTTGCTTGCAGGCACTGCTTATAGTCAGCACGTACAATAATATAAGTTGAATGACAGAGGCTTTGATATGTTGTATTTCACACAAACCCCTAAAGCCCAAGGAGATTTAAAATTTTGCTGAACTAATTTTCATGTTGCTGGAGCTAGGACTTGATAAACTGGGTCAGAAAAAGCAAGAACAAGCTTACAGCTTCATCCTAACTCAAGGCAAATATATTTTGAGGTCAGAAAAGGTTCAGTTCTCCCCCCTCACCCCCAAATTATCAGGGATTTTAAAGTTTATTTATTTATGTTCTACAGCTTATTTTAGCAAAGCTTGAACTTAGAATATTCATTTTAGCTCAGGTTAACCCTCCTTCAGTGGAAAGTCATCTGCCCAACAATCCAATAACCACAGAGCCTCATCTGATGTTGGGAACATTTTTAGTGCTGGTGTTAAGCTTTAAAGTTCTTGAGAGTTTAGAGGAGGAATAAACCTGAGATCTTAAGTCTCGTATAGTTAATGGGTAGAACACAGATATGTTGACAATTCTGTAGAAATTGTATATGCAATTATGGATGGATGGATTGATTTTCTGGCATGTAGCTGTCTTAATAATTGCATCAAAAATTCCATTAACAGGATGAAAAATTATTCTCTCTTCCCTGTTTTAAAATACTTTTCCTACACTTTCTTTTCTTCCTTACATTGAGACATCTTTTCCTCAATTTTTTTCAGTCTCTACTCAAAAAGCTCTTGAGTCAATATGGGCAAATATAGAGAACTTGTTATATTCCAATTATAGCTCTTTTTGTGTAGGGAGGTT
>NW_005841942.1:188095-199396 GCF_000455745.1 Alligator sinensis
ATGGGAAAATATAGAGAACTTGTTATATGCCAATTATAGCTCTTTTTGGGTAGGGAAGTTCCCAGTGGAATGAAGAAGTCAAATACTCTAGCCATGCTTTCTCTAATAGATAATGAACTCTAATTGCTATTTCCTGTTCCAGTCACCAAAATCTAGATGGTCTGAGTATGCTATCAATTTAACTGATGTCACTTGCATAAGAAGCCATAGGAATAACATCCTAGCATGGTTTACAAATGTCCAATAAAAATGTGTTAAGTTACCTCTCATACCCATTAATGTTTCCAGAAAATGCTGATAGAATATTGTTATTGTCCAAAGAAACATTTTATTTTCTACCCTTTCCAAAAGTAAGCAAGTATCAAGTTAGGGAATCTCTGTTTCTACTGAATTTATTGTTATGATAATAAAAGCATCATGAGGAAAAATAAACACATGTTCAATAGGCTGATACCAGGTCTGTTAATTTCATATCATGGATCTGGGAAGTTCTAAAAACTAACAGAGCACAGCATGTATATAACCGATTTCTTGATTTTTATTAAGAAGAAATGATAATATATGTAAACACTCATGTAAATACCATGTAAACATTCAGGCCCAGATTAGAAATGTATTTATGCATTGGTTCACAGAATTGCAAGGCGTAAGGGCAGGATCCAAAAAGGGTCTGAAGGCTTGTCTATACTATGACAGAAGAAAGCTGGGGCAATTTCAGTCATTCCCATATATATATATATATATATATATATATATATATATAGGAAAATATGACTGATTTTCATTTACATATATATATGGGAATGACTAATTTTCTTTATAGAGATAGATAGATAGATAGATAGATAGATAGATGGGAATGACTGATTTTGCCCCAGCAAACCTATATATATATAGGTATATATATATATTTAAATGGTTCTAAAAATCACTGTACCACCATTCCCTCTATATTAAAAGAAGACAGCCACGGTTTCCTTTTGTGTAGTAGATGTGCTCTGAGAGTCCCTATTCAATCAATCTCTGCAGATGCGACAGGCAAGGATTGTCTAGTTTTGGATTCTGATGGCGTGTGAACAGGAGATAGGCTCTGAACCACTGAGCATTATCAAAAACAAGGGAGCACTACGTAAGAACTTTTAGCCCTCAGAAAACTTTGGGCATATTTACACCATGGTAACAATGTGTCTTAGCTAGGACATTCTCAGGCATGTCCCAACCACTTTCTCCTCCAAACACCAGGAAGTACAGTGATGAAGTCATTTCAGAGCATCCCTCACTCAAGATCTGGGGCCCAAGTGTTCTTGAAAGTGCCTGATGGGCAAGACCCTAGAGTGTCTTCATTACCATGTTCTGGGGGTTGGAAATGATTGTGGAAGCAAGTGAATAGGAGTCCTCATAGTTGTCTGGCATGGGTAAGGTTGCTGATCTAGTGTAGACTTATCTTTAGCATCCAAAGCAATGACAGCTACAAAGTTTAGGAATTTCCAAGATTAGTCAGCGGCTGAATGGAGTTTTGAAGATCACAGAGTAGTATTACATATCTCAATCTCACCCGTGCCCCACCTTAGGCACTTATTTCTAAAATGTAAACTCTCAAAACCCCAAATTAGTTACTGCCTAAACATGGAGGAATTTAATCCCAAGAAGTTTTGAGAGGACTGAAAAGCTAATAAATCATCGCTAAGTCTTATTGGCATTCAGAGTTCACCTTGCCTACCAGTCTTGATCCAGTAGGTGCTCTCAGAGAACACTTCTCAAATCAAGTCTCATTCAGAACACAACAAGAGATGATTCTGCACTTTTATCCAAGAGTATAGTGGCTAATGCACTTACTAAAGATGTAGAATACCTGATTTAAAATACCTGTCAGCCAGAAAATTATCCAGCATCCGTACATCACCTCCCATGGAAGTGTTCTAATGACCAGGTTATAATCTGATATTCTGAGATGGATATCCTTCAGTCTGTCTCTCATATTGAACCCATTCTACAATGTGTAAAATACTGAAACATAAAATATACAATGCATAAAGTACTAAAACACTGGAACTGGTAATACTGTCTCTCCTCTCTAGCTGAGTACCCATTATGGAATCCCACTTTTTCATTGTCCTTTGGCCCAATTAATATTTAAATTTTCCATCAAAACTGTAACAGAATATATTGAAAGTGTCCCCCTCTAAAATACTTCATAGGTTGGTAGGTTAGGTCACTCCTATTGGAGATTTGGACTCAAGTCTATCACATAAAGGAGGGATTTGAACCCGGATGTTACCTATCCAAGATGCCTACTGAGGTTTGTCAAATCATGAACACATCTGGAGTATAGATATCAAGTATTCCAGGTCCATGTTCTGACTATGACTACTTGGTAAAGGAGATACACCAATACCACCTCCTGATGACAGCTGTAGGTTTCAAGACAGTCCTAGCCAGGACATCTAACTTCAGGAAAGGGTTTATAAGTATGAATCATGAGTGATTGGAGACCCAGAGCTAAGTATCTAACATTCTGTGAGCATAGGGCAGGGGGTTGGACTAGATGTGACCTCCTGAGGTCCCTTCCAACCTTAACTTTCTGTGATACTATGATTCTATGATATTGAGGTACATCCACCCGGTCATAATTTCTTATGGCTACCTTAGCAGCTTCATGTTCAGTGCTGACTTTTGTCATTCCTATTCTCAGGTGCCTGTCCTTCACCTATACAGAATAAAACTTGCTCAGAAGAATTTATATGACTACAGTGCAGGCAAACCCTAAGCCACAATCTCTGTTTTGTGTTCCTTTTGTTCTAGAAACACAAGAATTTGGTGCTAGCCAATTACAGTTAGTTGCATACTCTCCAAAGCAGCTGGGCATGTGAAGAAATAGGAGAGCCAAGGTTCTTCCTGCTCAATGCCTTCTATGCCAATTCTTGACCTATGTAAAAAGTAGTGGTAGGAAGGAAGAGTGTGTACTGAATAAGGTCTAACCATCAGACATACAAGAGGAGCTATGTAATCTAGTTCTTGTCTTTTATGAAGATTGTGGAAGGTATTGCAAATCAGTGAACTATGTTTTGTTCCTCTTTCTTTATTTGCAAAGTGATAAAAACTCAATGTAGGCATCTTCAAATCCCTTATTTCTTATTTCTCAATCCATCATTAAAATGACTAGACCATTTTTCTTGATGTGCCTACAAAGCTATTTAATACCACCTTACTTACTTTATGATCCTCGTACCCCGGTAGCCCATGTCCCAAAGTATGAACAAATAATACATTTGCTTATAGTTTTTCTATGGTGGTCATTATCACAGAGTCAAAAGTGTTTACATACATTAACCAGGTGGTTCTCAGCCTTTTAGACTCAAGTCACCCCTCCATAACTTTTCTGAATTTAGCAGCACCCCATTTCAAAAACTAATTTTACTACTTTTTTGTCTACCAAAAAATATCAGAGCAGAAAATTAAGAAAGACCATAAGAGATGAGAATATTTTTGACATTATGGATCCCTATTTGGAATATCCAGGTTTATCTAGTGAATCAAGTACAGTTATTTGCACACCTAACAGTACTAATATTGCTTGGCACCTGCAGCACCCTTAAAAGGAGGTCACATAATCCAAATGAAAATCAGCACACAAACCAATGGAAACTCTGTGAGATGGTTTGTTTAACTTAAGTGAAAAGTTTGTGTAAGCAAGCATTGTACAATCAGTGTCAAAAATGCCCTTTTTTACTATATATGAAAAAGTGGCTTGTAAAAGACGTGATTAAGTGTTTAGGAAAAAAAATATTATAACTCAAATTCCCTTAAATCAGTCTGTAAGACAGTGACTTAGATATATTGATGCTCTAGCTGCAATTATGGCCTCATGTAATCTTGCTAAATATTTACTTTTGTTGTTAGATAGAGCCGAAGTTGATAAGGATTGATACGTGTGTCTTGTTTGTTAGGGTAGATTAACACTCTGTCCTAATTTTCAAATTGGTTTCTCTAGAATGTCATTAGGATTATTTTTTTGCTGTTGTTTAAAAAAATCAATAATTTTGTGAACACAAAACCATCATTCTGAAATTGTAATGCAAATGTAAAGATTTCACATTCAGGGAGGCAAAATAAATGGGCTTGCATTGATTCATTTTTCATCTTTTCTAAAGTAGGCTGCTTTTGCAGGCTCTCATACACCATAGCTGTTTCAATGTGGAAAAAATTGTTTAAAATATGAAGGATTCTTTCCCCTCTTTTTCTAAGTAGAACCTTGAAAATTCGCCTTCCTTATAAAACATTTCCATGCTGCACACACAGGTGCACCTTGAACTAGTACTAAAGAGGTGAAATCAAACTGAGTCATAAAGTTCAAATTTAGAACTGCATATAAATTCAAAAACATTCTCAACATGTGAAGGATTTCATAACTTTACTTATAGATAAGGGTACAATCTGAACTCCCACATGGTTGTGAGGACTTACATGGGCTTTAGTCCGTGCTCAGGTTTGCACATCTGTCTGTGAGTGAAATACATATGTTGCCATTATCAAAAAGCGATATGCAGCCATTTAAAGAGAACAGGAACAATACTGAGTTCTAAGATAAGGGGTTTGTTGAAGGGTTACTTTGATTTGAACACTCTGATTTATCCAGTATTTCTTCTAAATGCAGGTAATTTCCATAGACTTAAGTAAAGCCCTATGATCAACATAAGATTATACTGTTAAAACTACTGTATGTCACCAAGCACCACAAGCAGACCTAAAATACATTATGCAACAAATAAGCATTAATAAGCTAAAATAAACAAATATCTCCAAGCAAGCTTGTGAATTTTTTATTGTTCAATTGAATAAACCCATTGGGCTCACAAGAAATTGCAAGCCCAAAGGAAACATTAAAAACTGCATGCCCAAGACTTTGCAGAGAAAGAAATGATTAAAGTCCTGCTTAAAATGAAAATAGCATTAGTTTTGCGAAGTTGTTATCTCCCATCTCCTAGAACTGGTTAACTGTGCCACTGTGCAGAGGCTGTACTGCATGGAAGGTCTGTGAAGCAATGCTACCTGTTGATTGACATTTCATTCTTGCCTTCACATACTATTTGATGTTCCATATAACTCCATAGAGGAAACTTCATGGGTTTTATCTGTATTGAGGCATTCCCTAATGTATGTTATTGTAGCTTTTAATCACTGTTTTGTGAACTTAAAATCATGAGCAGAAGTATCTGTATCTCCAGTGTACAGATGGGAAACTGAGGCATAGAGACATTAAGTGAGTGGCTTGTGAATACTCAGGAATTCTGTGACAGAGCTAGAAATAGAATATCTAGAGCCCACTTTACTACTTTGATCAGAAAAGAGAGCTTTCATTTGCCTACTTTCTAAAATGTAGAGGTAGACAAAAGGAAAAGTCACCATGAAATTCTCCCACACACAAGTTTCCTTTCACATTTTTACTGATAGAGAGGCTATTACTCTTATGATCAGCTATCCCATGCACTGAGAGGGCCATATCTTACCTTTACAGCACTGGACACCCTAGGTGACTCCAGACAAGTGCACATGTGTGGTTTGCAGCACCTCGAACTTGTTTGTAGCACCACAAACCACACACAGTGAACATACAACTGTGCACTGTGCTACAAATGTGCAGCTTGGTGCCAAAATTGGATACCAGGATGTCCCAGTACCAAAAAAACAAACAAAACCAAAATGCTGCGAAAAGTGGTACAGTGCACATGGCAGCAGCATGCACCATCAGAAATGAAGCCTGGCCAGCCAGAGCCACACTCTGGATGCTGGCCAGGCTCTGCATGGCCAGATTGGCACTGCTGCTGCCCCAGGTGACCCCTAGGAACCCAGGTAAGGCTGCTGGGGCCAGCCTCCCCTACCCCACCCAGGCCAATTTGGCATGCACCAGAACACATACGCAGGGGCACAAAGCAATTGCACAAATGTGTGCTGTTGCTTTTTGTGCCCCTGGAAATACATATTTTTGCATGTGGGGATGCTCCCCTTAAGTTGCTAGCTGAATGACTCTGAATGACCCCTTGATATCTCAGTGAGAGATGATGATGAACAAAGAGTCTTCCGCCTCTTGGCCAACAAGACAGGAAACTAGACTCTATCTTCTTTCCATCACGTCAGTGTTGAACATCCCCAAAATACATAAAGGAAAATGTCTTTGTATTCACCATACTCTGGCCCAAAATGAATAATCCTGCCTTTATATTAGGAATACCTTATCTAATAGTAAAGAGGCAAAAGGCAACTTGTAGCAGTACCCACCTTACTGATGGGTTTGCAAAAAACACATAACAAGAAGCTGAGAAACACCAGAAGGTGAATGCAGGTGGCAATGTCAAATAAGACTATTCATTAAGAGATATTTGAACTTTCAAATAATAACCACAGCACTGAGGTGGCTTAAAGGTGAGAGACATTTTATTTTGACAAGTCTAAAGAAACTAGATGAGTTGAAAGATGGAACTTCTTTGCAAGAATAGGACTGGTACAATGCCTCATGCTGAGTTGCCATATGTTCATCTGAGAGAGCACCAAGTTAAGTACATGGACATGCAAAATTAATTTACTTAAACATAACTATTACCTTAAAACATAAGCAAATGGAAAGTATTGTCACCAAAATAATGTGTCTACCTGATAGCTGGTATATCTAAGTTAGAAATTGTGTCAGGAATGCATAATCACTCAGTTTTGAATGAACAAACACTATTGTGAATGATCTTTCATAACTGAACTAATTTGTGATTCATTTATAATGGGAGGTGTATTTATTAAAAGAACATTACTTGATGCACTCAAGTTATCTATGCAATTTCCAGGGCCTGTCTTTGAATACTGTATTTATGTGAGTGGCAACATTTTGATATCTTTACATGTAACAGAATATTAGTTGTTGCAAACAATGAAAAACTTGATATTTTTATATCAAAATTTTGTAGGGGAAAAAACAAATCACTGCATTATGACAGTGGGTTTTTTTTCTTCCAGTGTAATGCATTAGTGCTTAGGATAATGAAAATGAGAGACTGCTAGGACCCAAAGGATCTAAGCATAATGCAGAAAGAAACTGGGTAATTTTCCTTAGACATTAGAGATAAATTCTCCTCAGTTTTGACCAGTGAGCTGCAACAGTCCTTCTTTTCTAATCCTAAGCTTCTTGTAAACAGAGTCTGCCCAATCACACTGAACTGTGCAGTAGAACAGTAGGAGGGAAAGTGAATAGAGCCAGGAGGACTGAAGGAGAGTAATTGAATAGCACCATGAGGACAGACGGTGGGTAATTGAATAGAGCCATGAGGACTGTAGGAAGAAAAGTAAATGGAACCATGAGCAATGTAGGAGGAGAAGTAAATGGAGCCACAAGAAATGGTTTCTATATGTCTGTATATCTAGCTAAGGTATTCTCCCACTTCCCATTTGTTCCAGACACATCCAAGCCAGCCATTATCTCATGACTTAGTGTGTCTATTATTTCCTTGTTATGCACGGCTCCCATTGATCATCGAACAAACAGACCCACTGGTGACCTATTTTGAATAAAAGTAAAAAAATCAACCAAAAGAGTTGTTCAAACGTGAACCAGATCCAAATGGAGTAATTTTTTTTGTTTGTTTGTTCGGGTTTTTTTGAGATCTGAAAAGCTTCTGTTACCTTTTTCACAATGTTTCATTTTTTCCATTCTCTGTATCTGGTATTCTCCAGGAGTCAAAGTACAAAAGAAAGGATTGTTATCAAAATATTTTCAACCAGAAGCAAGAAGTAGCAAAAATTGTGTGAAAATTTTTCTTATTTTCATTGGACAATCAGCCTTGTGGACTCTAGTGGTCTGGGTGATTTGAACTAGTTACGCATCACACTTCTGCTACATGTCCTAAGCAAATCTGTGAACATTTTCAGTTTTACCCCTCATTACTTCTTGTATTTAAGTTACGTAAATAAGTTAAAATCAATGTGAATGTAAAACTCCCTCGCTTGTGAGGAGTTTCATATACACAGCCTGTACTTTCAATCCAATGAGTCTTTTTTTTGTTAAATGCATGCACACAGAGGATGTCATTCTAATCTCATTTACATTACTGTAAGTCCCTAAACCTACCTCAGGATGCACTAGCATAGTCCCTGCTGCCTATGACCAGCATTACTGAAGTCAGAGGGCCACCCACAAATCTAAACATATGGTCAGAATGTAAATCAAAAGCAATCACCTGAAGGTAAAAAAAAAAGATATGTAGCTGTAAAATTAAAAGTAAGAGATCAGCATCAAACCCTGCATATGGTCAGGACATCAAAAACTTTGGGACCTTTCAGAAGAAAGGTGGTATACAACTATAAGAAAGTTGTATTACTACCAGTACTATCTAATATGAGTAAAAAATGTAAATAATTTGTAGTTGAGACGTGAAAATTGGTATTAAAGTAACAAGTGTTTCTGTTATTAGGCAACCCCCCCCAACACTTAAGTCATATTCCGTGATTGTTTTGCTTATTGTAGACAACCAAGAGTCAGTGAAGTTAGTTCCTGAATAACTGCATGACTAAACGAAATGCATAATACTTCTGTTTGACACAGTACCATAGATTTGCTAAACTTGAATTATTTTACAAGCTATTGTCAGAGGCCCAGAAAAACTCACAATTCCATTTTTCTTTCAGTTTTCCTTTAAGAAATGGAATCCTAGTATTGCTGGCTGGCTGAGCAAGCTATTAGTCACATGTATACACCTTGTCATTAGGGCAGCTATCTAAAAGGCCAGTGCATTGCTGTTCTGATCGGTACACTCTATAATTAGAACTCCTTGCTATTATAGCAGTAACTCAGAAATCAAATAAACAAGTAAGCATTTTGACATTTGAGGAAAATAATACCAAAAAAAATCATTACAAACCCCCCCTAATATTAAATATGCATAAATGAAATATGATCAACTTAGTCACCTAGCACAGAAAATGAATAATAGCTTTGTAGGCACACATTACAAAGATAGACCAACCAGTTAAAGTCCAAATAAATCACCTTTTATTCAATTGTTGTGACATACAGCCATGAAAATTGATCATTTTAGGACTCCAGATCTCTATGAAGAATACCTTCTTAGAGGTGGCCTGCGTCTTAAATCAGGTGCTGCTTGAACACTCCTTTAGAAGTGTACTTTCATAGTAAGATTACATTTGAAATGTCACCTTCAGCTAGGCAGGTTAGCAGATGATGACAAACAGTGACTCAAACAATATGAGGTGGTATGTAGAAAAACAAGGAACTGTAACGTGACTACAGAAAAATCTTGATGTGTTTCATGGCTTGGCAGCCAAGCAGTACCCCCTTCTCGCAAAAGGGATGAGTTATCACCAGGTTATTCATTTACTAGTAATCAGCAGTGCTGAAATAGTTGAAATCCCTGGTATCCAGAGAGTCAGTAAGAGGTTTCATGCACATGTTCTATTTTCTGTTGCTCATCTGCAAAACAATGAGGCTTGTAATGATGTGAAAGGTTTAATGGACTCTCTCCTGGTTCGTCCTCTATCTGAGAGGATTGTTATTTGTGTAGTGTAATCTTCTTAAGACTGTGGTTCCCACAGGGGGATGAGCAGCCAACCACTGGGCTGTGGATGACAACTCATGTCAGGGATCAAGGATCATCCAGTTAATAGTTCTATGCTTATAATTGCCTAATATTTTCCCAACTAAATAAAAGGCCACATTTTAACATATATCATCGTTTTCTAAGTTCTGCTATTTTATACAAGAGAAAATTCCTTTACAATAGCATTTTAACTCAAATTATTTAAGCACAATTCATAAAGTGCTATCAGTCAGGTATTATTACCCACATTTAAAAGATCAAGGAAAAACTGAAGGCATGTTAACCAGCTGATGCTTAACAAACAGAAAGGTAGATAAGAAATTCTTATGTTTAAAACAATGTTCTGAAGAGATGGCGTTTTAATGCTTGGCAATAGCTCAGACATTACACAATTTAAAAACTGAGCCTGAAATCTAACGCTGCCCATGTCCTTTCAAATTAATGGAAAACTGGTGTTCAAATCCATGGACAGCTTTGAAAATCTCAGCACAAGTATTTAACTTTAGCCACCTGAGACTTCAGAACGTTTAACAAAATTTTACTTCAATCTTCCCTTTATACCTAAAATTTGAAAACCAGGCTTTATTTTGTACCCACATTTAATTATGGGTAGCAAGGTGCCTAATTAATTGTTTGCACAAGTAGTTAAATAGCAAGATGGGACTTTCAAAATTGTCCATGTAAGTTCCACTAAAAGGTAAAGAAGACTTGTATTCCTAGGCGCTTTCAAAAATCCCACCCCTTCCCTCTGTTTGGTTGTGCTCCTGTGTAATTCTACTTCTTTGCGAAATTACTTGTGATTTGCAACTAGGTGACTGAGTTCAGGGTGAGGCTTTTAGAATCTTACTCATTCATGTAAAATTAGTTCTATTCACACTTTCTTGTAGGTCCAAAATTTGAAGCCAGGTAGAGGTACCTTTGAAAATTCATCCCTTAAGCTCTTACTGAATAAGTCCCCTGGAAATTTCATATTCTTACTTGTTATTTCCACTAGATGAAATCATAAACCTTCTGTCACTTCATGGAGATTTTCTGCAGCAGGACAAAGGGAACAAAACAGCTGTGAAGAAAGGACTACTTATTTTGAAATAGACGCCTTGAGTATCAGACAGAATAAGATTAATTACATGCACGAATCCAGAGAGCTTAAGCCCAGAAAGGACCATTAGATCACTTAGTTCTGAAAACTGCAGGACTTTAAATTTCACGCAGTCATTCCTGTATTAAGCCCACTGATTAGTTTGACTAAAACCTAGCCTGGGTTTATCCAAAGCACATCTTCCAGGAAAGGATCCAGTTGTGAACAGATACATTTTAGAAAGTACAAAGAGATAAAGAATCCTCCACTTCCTATGATATTTTCTTCCAATGATTAATTATCCTCACTATTAAATAAAGTGAAAGATTCATTTTTAGTTTTGTGTTGTCTCCATAATGCCCAGTATTTTCTCCTCATTTTAATATGTATACATCAGAATCAACTCACTTTCTAATCTTCTTTTTTATGAACTAAACAGATTGAGCTCTGTAAGTCTGTACTGTAAGGCTTCATCTTCAGTCCTTGATTTTTTTTCATGGTTCTTTGCTGCATCCTTTCCAAAAATATCCTTTTAAAAACAGGGATGCCATAGTATTACAGTTAGCATTTTCACCTAGCCAATACGGGGCTAAAATCACCCCCCCCCCCCCCCCCCCCACACCCTCA
>NW_005841942.1:199427-219097 GCF_000455745.1 Alligator sinensis
CTTACTACTCATTGGTTGCATCCAGACAAGCACGGCTATGTTGGATATACAGGAGTCAAAAAGATCCACAGGAAAATAAAGCAGAACGGTGTACATGGCGGCAGTGTGCACCACCCAAAGCTGGAGTCTGGCCATCCAGAGCCACACAATGGGGTCTAATGCATGATTTACACAATTGTGCCTCCTGCCATGCCACAATATACATGACAAGAGATGCGATTGTGGGATCATGCATTAGATCCCATTGCACCTTGTTGCTAGTGCATGGGGGTCCTTAAGCCAGGTTCCCTCCCCACACTAACAAGAAGTAAGCTCTCATGGATGGGAGCTGTCATGATCCCTCAGGCTGTGTGAAACCCCTGGGGCTAAAGGATCATGGTGCTGATGATCTCCCAGCCTCAGGGGTGTTTGAAACCTCCAGGGTGGGGAGATTGCTGCTGTGGTGCTCTCCCAGCCTCAGGTTGTGATCACACACCCCTGTATCTGCAAGTTTCCAGCAGCTGCAGGACTCACAGTGCTGACTGGGCAAGATGCACCCCTCCGGCTAGGAACTCATAGATGATGTGGCTCCCAGCCACAGGGGAAACCCAGCTACATATACAAATTAAAGCTCAGTAGCAACCACCTATAAAGTTAAAGTTTTTTAGTGGGTTCCAGCTTTTTATGCAGTGATAGTTTCTTTGCAAGTGTAGCCAGTCTTAAAGTAATGGCACAATTAACTAGTTAATTGTGTGATACCTGTAACATGTAGAGGGGGCCTAAGACTAGCAAAACACTAAAACCGTCATCAGAGATATCATCGTTTTTAGTCTCAGTTACTGAAACACCCTCTTTTGTGGACTAGATGAGTCCCATTGAGCCATTCCCGGTTCATTCAGAATGCTGCTGGTAAAGATTTTGCCCGAGTTCGTTGATTATGTATCTTTATTTGCAGCACTCCACTAACTCTCCTTTCTCTATCACATCAAACAAACTACTTATTGCCAGGTTCAGGCTCTTCATAGCTTCTCAATAAACTACCAGTCATCTGTTATCCAATGGTGAAATTTCAACAACCACCTTCTGGTTGCCAGTGATTCCAGCCCCTATGGCTTGCTTGTTAATTTTTCAGGCAAATGCTAGTGTTGCTTATGCTGCCTCTTGTGCTTAGAGCTCCTCATAAACACCCTCAAAGCCAGGGGCAATGCATAGGGGATGCACGCAAGTGCATATGCACCCACTGAGCATAGTGGTGCACCCCTTTCAAAAAGGAGCTGCTTCCCACCCCGCTGCCAACACCACTGGCAGCATCTGCGGGTGGTCTGTGACTGCCACTGGCTGCTGCCCCACCACTGACAGTGCCAGTGGCATCTGCAGAAGCTCCTGCTTACTGCTGCTGTGCTCCCACTGCAGCTTTCCTGCGGCCACCATGCAGCCGCCAGGGGCACGCATCATTCATGCTCAAGCCACTTCACTGTCTTCCTTTACATCCTTCCTTACATTCTCTTTTGCTGTGATTCTTTTTGCTTCATTTTGGAGTAATTTGTCCTTTCCCTTTCCTTTACTCCTACAAAGTGAAAATGGTTAAAAAGGAAAGAAAGGAAAAGGGGAAAAGTAGAAAAAAGGTAGTGAAAACACCTGACAACTTTTGACTACAAAAGTTCACAAGAAAATTGCTTATTTGTTAATATTTCAAACTTTCACTTGGTTTGGAACCATCAAGTTGCACAATAATTGATCCATATAACTGCATTATCTTCCTGTTATTGATCTCTTATCTTCCTTGCAGTCCTGCTTCAGTACGTTACAATTAGTTGTGTATTTTCATCAGTCATTAGTCTTTTTTTGTTCATGCCTACAATTAGCATGTTTTTTTGCTAATGTCAATAGCAGACATTTATGTTGCACCTTTTTTCTACAGTCCTCTCAAGCCCCAAAACACTTCTTTAGATGATTTAATGAATGATAGTGGGAGCAGCATCAAAAATGTTGCATAATAATTTCCAATCCAAACACCTCCCCTTTTCTTGTCCTCTAGGCCTTATTGGTTGCTTGTGATTTTCTGAAATTTTTACTATCCAAGTTCAGATTTTCTTTTAGGCTTGGTCTCTGCCCCAAAATGTTTTTTTTTAAATGTAAGGTTAGGGGAAAACAGCTGAATTAAGTACAAATGTGGATACTTCAAATGAAGGTGTATTAGTTGAGATATTTTCAATACACACAGGGAAAGATAATTCTAGTGCACAAATTTATGTTGGAATACTGTACACCAAGGGTCAGCAACCTTTTGCTGCAACAGACTACTGCTTGCAATCCAGAACCTTGCCAGAGGCCACAGATCTTCACACCATGTCTTCTGTCCCACTGCCCTGGCCCAAAGTACCCAAGCCACCTCCATTGCCACCTGCCACTGATTCACATGGCCAAGAGAGATGGAATGAGTTAAATTCAGTGGTACCATAGGAACAGAGTAGGGAGGCCTGGGAGCTCAGCAAACAGTGCAGAGGGAATAGATGGAATGAAACAGGTAGTAGGACCCTGGAGATGCCTCCTCTGCTGCCTGGGCTGCAGCCATGCATCTGATCCCCTGAGGTACCACATGCCAGACCCAATCTCTTCATGGGCCAGATCCAGCCCACAGACCATAGCTTGCCAACCCCTGCCTTATACAAGTTTTCTCACCCAATGAGCAGAAAAGATTAATTAAAACTGGAATAGAGCCGAGAGGGCCTGTTTAAATCAATAGGGAAATGGAGAGCCTGTCTTGTGCATGAAAACAAAAGGTACATCTATAAAGTGATGACATATACCTGTGCCCATCTGTTCATGCTCACACACTCCAGACTGAGAAATGGACTGGTGAGGATGCTTGCAAGCTTCTCTTAAGGATGCCAAAAGATTGGACAGCAGTGTTAAGAACAACCATGGGGAGATGATGCCAGAGTTGACGCACCTGTGAACTTCTGGGCTTGGAGTTTGTAAGCATAAGCAAGTGGGTGCAGTCTGCCCAGAGGGCATCCCAACTGGGACATGCAGCTACTGTATAAGAGCTTTTCTTGTCACCTCAGCAAAACAAAGGCGGAGAGTGTATATAATTGCTGCTTGTAAAAACATCAGGATGGTAAATGCAAGGGAATGAGAAAAGCTATTTAAGCTAAAGGACAACTTGGCACAGGAACAAATGGGTTTAAACTAGCCATGAATACATTTAGATGAAAAGTAGAAGGTGGTTCCTAACCATCAGAGGAATGAAATACTGGAACAGCCTTTCAAAAGAAGTAGAGGGCAGAGGGCAAAAATCTTTGTCAGTTATTAATGTGGAACTAGAATAGTTTATAAAAGGAAATGTACCACAAATTGCCTGCAATAGGAAAGGAGGGGATAGAATGACCCAAGAGGTCCTGCTAGTCCTATGTTCCTTAAACTAAATGAATCACTCCAGTGTCACCCTCATGTATCTAATGAACATCAGTGAAGATCTTGAAGATCTTTGGTTGCAGGTACTTAGGGGAATTAATCAGAATTGCCTTCAGAACAGAAACCACATTGTGTGAAAGTGATTAACTCATAGGATTATCATACTCAGGGCGCCTCTATACGAGACACTGCTGTACAGTCATTACTGTGCATTTATTTAGTACTTGTATTAGCAAGTACTTAATACTTGCACAATCACTGGAGTTACTATGTGCAGTAGCACCAGCAAACTTCCTTGAGGTGACGCAACTGTGCAGTAGCCTAATAATACTGTGAAGTACATATTAGCACTGTCCATAGTTTTTGGCTACAGAGCAGTCAAAGCATCATGTAAACATGCCTACAGAGGCTGAATGTGATCTGACCTTACTACAGCTTCTTGATGTGCTTTTACATAAATATTATATCACGTAAAAAGCTATTAATCCACCTATATAGCTGCATTCAGTACAATAAATAAATATTAGCTAATACTTTAGAATATATTCTATATAATTCACATTAGTAAACTAGGTGTCAAAATGGAACTTAGACAGAATTTAGGCTTCTACATCAAACACATACATAAAAAAAAAAAAAAAATCCGGAATAACCCAAGTCCAGTTACTCCAAAATCTTTAGATGTCTCAGTTCATTAAACACAAAGATTTTCAAATGCAAAGATCCTTAAGTGTCTCGATGGCTTCTGTGCATTACTAGAAGCAGGGCAGATCTAGGGTTTGGGAAAGTGGGTGCGTGAGCAACCCTGCTCCCAACCTCTTCCCCCCACACTCACAGGTATGGAGTTCTTTAAAGTCCTCAAAGCATATAAGACTCCTCCATGTCCCTCTGTGCTCAGAGACACATCCTCTCCCTCCCCTCCTCTTCACCCCATCTGTCACCTGTTGCTGCTATTTTCCCTGATGTCCTAAAGGAAGGAGAAGCCACTCCTGCCCAGTCCACCAAGGTAGCACAGGGGCTAGGCTCACCTGAGAACAGTGACAGTGGCAGCAGGGCAATGGGAGCAGGTGTGGAGAGGGGAAACCTTGGGACAGGACGGAGGGGAAGAGTGGGGAATTCTTATGTGCTTTGGGGGCTTTAAAAAAGTAGAGACTCCTGCAGAGTGGTTGAATCTGAAAGAAGGGTGCAGCGATACCACTGTACTCCCTCTGTATCCACCCCTGATTAGAAGCACTAAAGTCTGAGCAACTAGGAACACAGCTCCAACCAAAGCTCTACAGTGGTCCATTTAAACTCCAGCCGGTGTGTCCACTTTAGAGAAGGTACTGAGAATGAAGTCAAGCATCTTTTAAATAAAAGCACTATGTTAAGGCAGCTCCTGAGGAATTGCCAGACTTGGATTCTAGCCTCATTTCAGTTTAGAGTTCAAACTCATGTCTCCAAAACAGACCTAACCACCAAGTTACAGAGAAGTTGGGGAGAATTTCCTTCATCCCTCCTGTTGAAGCTGGTAACTTGAAATGCAAGTCAGGAGGCTAAAAAAAGAACAAGAGACTTATCTTGTAGTCTAGTGCATAGGTGTAACTAGTATGTTTGGTATTCTCAGCAGCAGAGGCATACCTGGCAGTAGGGTACTGGATCAGAGGAAGAGGGGCTCCAGTCTCTTGCAGCTATGTGCTCCATCAGTGGAAGGCATCATGGAGTGGCCAGAATCCAGCAGGCAGGGGTGGTCTCGAGGGTGTCTCTGAAAGCTGTGCCAAGCAATGATGACTTAAGTATCAGGATTAACCCCCTGGCTACAGGTTTCTTCTCCCTACCCTTCCTCTCCAGATACTTGAGTCCCACTCCCTGCTGGTTCCTGACCACTTCTACCTGATCCATGTTGACATAAGCCATAGTTACCAAGTCTCAAGCACAAAACCTCTGTTCCAGCCACCTCACTTAGTGCCCATGTACCCCTCCCTTACCGCTAGTTTTGCTACTGGTCTAGTGGTTAGGGCATTCAGGAAGGAGGGGGAATCCTGGGTTCCAATTCCTGCTTTTAGGAAAATATTTTGGGGTGGGGAAGATGTTATTATTCCGTAACCATCTAATCTGAAAACAATCCATGGAGCAAGGGCCGGAATACAGCTATTTCCAGCTGGAAGTCCTAACCACTAGTCCAAGAGAATGTTGCCACCTTTCCCTATTCAATCAGGATAGTCTCAGTTTGGGTATTTGAGTCCTGTATCCCAGCTGAGCCATGTAATGTGTACCTACTTTTAGTTTCAGGGTTTGGTTTT
Organism: Alligator sinensis; assembly: GCF_000455745.1. Lineage (NCBI taxonomy): Eukaryota > Metazoa > Chordata > Crocodylia > Alligatoridae > Alligator > Alligator sinensis. The sequence goes on from NW_005841942.1 coordinate 205,106, forward strand.
TGTTTGTTTGTTCCTTGTCTTTCTTTCCCTCAGACAAAATAGTCTGCTTTATACTTTTGTAATACCTTCAAATTCATTTTTACTGAAAGGACCAGAATGGCTTTGAAGACCTTTTGTGAAATACTTCAATATTTCCCTAACATAATGTTCTGAAAGGGTCTAGTGTCAATACAAATGAAATATGTGGAAACTAAGAGGAAATCTGACAGAAAATTTGCTCAAAGAGCACACTAAGGTGGCATGTAAAAACAATAATGGGCCATTACGCTGTCTTATTAGAGAAATTAAAGCATTGCACACACTGTATGACTCATAGCATCTGGCTTTTCCATTCTGTACTGAGCAACTTGAAATCTACATTTTTTATTCAAGTAGTGATTTCATATATTTTCCTGCTTCCACTGTAAATATTTAATATACATAGATATGGTGCAACTCACTTGGGAAGTTCAAAAAGCAGAGACCCATAAGAATTTCACAAATAATGCGTGCTTATGCAGACACCAGTATTTGCATGGAAACTGGGTAACTGCACATGCAAAAGGGCACTTGCAGGCTTTGACAGTGTGAATGTGGCTGTTTGTCTTTTTGTGTGTGCACAAATAGGTCTCCATGCCTGAAAGACTTCACAGTAAATATAGTAATATTGTGAAAGTATCATATTACTTTGCTGTTATCTCTGTACTATACAACCACTTAGATTAGAAATGGACCCAAGACATTTAACTTAGTACTAGAAATAGCTTGGCAGTAAAGCTATACTGAAATATCTATACCAACAAATCCTCCTACAGTAGAGCAACTTATACAAGAAAAAAAAAAGGTTTCTGCTGTCCAGCTTATGCCAGGTCCCCAAGAAAAATAAACTATAACAGCAAAACAGCTTTTATGCCAGTATAAATGTGTCAATACTAGAGCCTTGGCCAGTAAAAAAAAAAAGTGTAAGAAATCCTACCCCTAACTGATCCTACAATATCAACAAATGCTCTAGAGAAGACCTAATATGAATCTGTACTTGATCTTCTTGATGTTTCTTATGGCTTTCTAATGTAAGAGAAATGAACAGGGTTCAAAATTTATATCTGGATTGAGCTCCAGATTTTGAATCTTTTTTATTATATAGTAGGCCTGTGCAAAGTGGCAAGTATTTGATTTGGGTTCAGATTCAGCAATTTCAGAGGGACAGTGATTTAATTTGGTGATTCGAGTCACTTTCCAGATTCAGTTAAGCCAAATCATATTCAGAGATTCGGCACCGATTCGGAGATGTGGCCATAGACTATAATGGGGAATCACTAAAATACCTATAACTTTGTCATTTTTTTGCCAATTCAGATGAAAATAGCAGAGATGGTAGCCCCTTCTGAGGGCATGAAGCCTGCAAAGTTTCAAGAAGTTAGGTGCAGGGGTTTCTGAGAAAGTGCCCCTCAAACTGTTTAAAGCAAAACTCGTATCACTTATGTGTGTAAAGGCTGAGCGGGATGGATAAAGCCGGGATGGTAGCCCCTCATGCGGACATGAGGCTTTCCAGGTCTCAGGCAGAGTGGTGCAGAGGTTTCTGTAAAAGTGTCCCTAAAACTGTTGAAAGCAAAACTTGTGTCACTTATGTGTGTTAAGGGGTGTAGATTGTAGCCTATGACACATTATAACCTGCCTGACATATGACTCCCCAGGTACCTCTTCATTTTTACCTGCTACATCTCCCTTCTCCCCCACCCCACAGCCTGTCTCTCACCCCCTGATGCCTCAATTTACATTTTCACTGACTGGTTTTCTTGTCTCCATTGCATCCCAGCCTCTGGATTCTTTACTATTCCTTCCATCCAGGAAGAGTACACATACCAGCTGCAGATTCTTCCTCAGCCTGATGAAGGGTTTTTAAACCGAAAGGTTGCTAAAATATATTTCTCCAACTATTCAGTTGGTTTAATAAATTATATCAGATTGACCCAAAGAACCTTGTCTGTCTTGTGTGTGTTAAGGCAGAACGGGATGAATGCAGCATGGATGGTAGCCTGTAACAGGGGGCCTTCCCGGTGCTGATTAGATCTTGGCCCACCCATTTGTTTCTGGGCCAACAACCCACCCATCTTTCTCATGCCATGCCTTGATGGCAAACTGATTCAGATGTTATCCAGGTGGGAGGCTGCCCATCTAGGCCCCTGATGTCTAGGGGTGACATCCATTCTGCAGCTCAATACCTTCCCCACACTGTGGCCAAAGCCTTGCAGGTTGCTTCCTTCACCCCCTCCAGCTATGGTCCCCTCTCTAGGACCTTTGGCGCTTGGCCCTGGCCCTGGCCCCACCTTCAGGCCCGTCATAATCCTGAGCCTCTTGTGCTGGGCATTCCTTGTAGTGGAACTCTGACCCTTTGACCCCTCCTTTGGGTCCTGCTCCAGCACGGAACAGTCGATGGTACCTCAGATCAAGTTTAAACCGCCTGCCTGTTCTCACCCTCACAACTCCACTGTAACCAGTAAACCTCAGGCCTCTCAAAGCTCTTACAGGTCTAGGCTTTCCCCAGCCAGGACTATGAGTGTGTGTAGTGGCTGGAGGTTATCAGGTGCCCCCTACCCACCTTTAACCAGGGAGGTTAGTAGTCCCAGCATTTCCTGGGGCTGCCATGCCACTGGCAGTCCCACCAGGCCTCCCTACCCTGTCAGGGTGCAGTTTTAGGTCATGCCCAGGACCTGGGGCCTCCTCCTTCCCCATAGCCCCAGCCCATACCTCCATGTTCATCCTGGAATGGGAGCCCAGCAGGGAGATATTCTTCCCCTGCTCACTGGTGATAAACTAAACTGCTGTCTCCAGGTCTGAGAGCAGGGATTTAAATGGTTCAGAAAGCAACTAAAAAAATGAAATATGTGCAGAGTAAAGAGAGTGGCACTCACTCCATCTGCATGTAGAACTTGAGGAACCCCGGCAGTGGGAGGTTCACCTTCAGGAACATCAACTGCTCCACCAAACTAGGACCAAGGAGATGCGGTGGGATATCACAACATCACCAGCAAGTCTGAACACCCTCTCACATGGAACACTGGTTGATGGACAGGACAAGTGTTCCAATAGGTCAAGCAGTCACAGAGCACTAGCTCCATGTCTTGGCAAGATAGGTAGCCATTGGGGCCTCCACACTACCTGCCTGATGGTGGGGTCTCTACCCCGGCTGCTCCAGATGTCTGAGGTGAAGTGTTAAGCCAGTTGCGAACCTGCCTTGTGCAGCTCCTCCATCAAGTACTCCCTGCATGCCTCACATAGGGAGGACACCACCATCCTGCTAAAGTGGTGCAGGTGGGCACTTGCTATGATGGGGCCATGACATGCCTGAACACTGGCCATTCAATGAAGGAGAAGGGCTGTCCATCCAGAGCAAGCATCTCCCCAGTGCTCTGGGTGACCTCGCTCACCTTGGAAAATTGTCCCCCCTTTGTCTCCATCTTTCCTCTGCTGGTCCAGGGTGGCCTACCTCTGTTTCTTGGGGATGGGGGCTTTGGAGTGAGAGGGGGACTTCTTTTTGGGCATGCTCCTGCTGGTGCCAAGCTGAGGAGGAAAAAGGGCAAGGGGGTGCTGCCTCCTGAGATGCAGCAGCATTGCTGTGATGGTGAAATGTTTCTTGTCCTTGTCCCGGATGATCTGCTTTTGGCAGTGCTGGCAGGTAGCACACCTGGGATCATCTACCACCTCAGTATGATCCCACACTACACTACCCACCCACTTGTGGTTTGCAGGTGGGGATTCTGCCTTATCCCCCTCCTCACCAGGCAGAGGCACAACAGGAGGAGAAGCTGTGCCACCTGCCCCCCACAACCTTCTCCAAAGTGCCTTCCAAAAGAGACCTGCCTCTAGGGAAACTGAGGGGCGTGGAGCACAAACTCAGATTCCCCACTCCTCCCCCAGAATTTCCTTTGCTATAGCACTCAGCTCTGCTGCTTCCAGATCCAGCTCCTCTTATGGCATTGGAAGGCTCATGCTGGGCACCAAAATTAGGGTGGAGACTGTCATGCTGGTGCTGGTGGCTTTTGCTGGTTTTATTGAAGGTAGTGCAGGTACAGACACTGCTCTCACCTCCTTCCTGCCACTAGCAGCAGAAGACTCATCACTGCTAGCAAAGAGGGTGTGTCTATGTTTAGAGAGGGAGGCGGGACTTGCAGAGCACTGTCACAGTCACTGGACAGCTACAGATGTCAATATCAAAACAGTTTCCACCCCTCCCCCTCCTCTCCCTCGCTTTTCTAAGTTTTTGTTTCCTGCATGTCTGACTTCCAAATATCCGAATCTTTTTTAATCTTTTCCAAATCAATTTGGAGGCTTCCAAATCAATTCGGGCTTTTTAATAGGTCTCCCGGTTCGACTTGGCTTTGGAGATTTGGTCGCCGAATCGAGCCAAATCTCCTTCTAATCGAACCAGCTGCTGAAGCTTCGCACAGCCCTACTACACATACCATGAGTGTTCTTAGCTCAAAGGTTAATTAATTATTGTTGTATTCATTTTTAACTGTTAGGAGCCATAAATTATTAGTTTGTGTGTACATTTACTACATGGTCACATCCTCAATTCATGTAAATTGATTTAGCCTACTGAAGCTAAGAATACCTCACTGACTAATCACACTGGGTGCCTGTACATGTGTGGGGAGGCTGCTCTGATGCTCTTAAATTAGATCAAAATTCAGTCTAGTCCAGAAGTCTGTATCCAATAGTGGTCAGTACCAACCAGTTCTTACTAGGTACATAACAAAATGAAAAAGCCATATAATAATTAGCTCTGGGATAATCCAATTTAGTTTCTTTCTAATCTCCATTAGATGAAGATTGGTTTATGGCTTTAGCATGAGAATTTACATCCTTTCCTTTTCATGTTCATATTATAAGTTTAGGTATTCCTAGATATACTTAATTTTATACAATATTACCCACACACACACGCACATCTATTTTATAATCTTGCTAAAATCCTAGCTTCCATGTTTCCCTATGGTAGTTTGTTTTGTATGTTAAATGGGTTCAGTGAAAAACTGCTTTTTTAATCAATTTTGAATTGGCCATGTTTCAATTTCTTAAAGCGTCTTTTGTTCTTTTACTATTGGACAGGGCAAATGAAAGTCCCAATATAACCAATCATGGCATTCATTAGTCCATACTTTTATCGTGTTCCTTTTTATTCATCTTCTCTCTACTATAAGCAGTGCCAGTCTTACACACACATGCAGAGTGAGAAAGTATGTGCATATACATATTTATAGGGCAAGTTATGGTTTTACATTTCATAAAATTGCTGGAATACTTGTCTACTCACTTGTAACATTTAAGTCCAAAAGTATATTAAAGTATTTTTTATAGATATATAGCGGGGCTTGGTAGCTTAGAAAAATGCTGACTGGACCTGAATGCAGGGGCACCACACTGCTGAGCCTTTGCCATCAGGCAGCATTTTCAGCTTGTGCCATAACTGTGTTTTTAAGAAAGAAAGAACGAAAATAATATGGCAGAAGACTCTAAGTATTAAACCTCCCAGCTGCTCTGATTAAAGGATACTCATATAGATGATGATGGGTATATTGAATGAGACTGTTAAGAAAAATGATACAATAAAATCACAAGGTGCCTTGTGCATCTGTATACTGTGACTCATAAGCAAAAGAGGTGAAAACAATGACTGAGAGTCTTGTGATTGAATCCCAGTGGCTGCATCATTGAACAGGAAATTTTTCACTTACAGTTTTCAAGTTTTGGCTGACCTAGCAAATCTCATGGTTTTGCTTTGTGACACATGCTTTTACTTGTGTTGCTTTGTACTGCTCCCATCACTCCTGAATTGTTGAGCCCTTCTATGAGACAAATTTTAAAATGTATTGCAATAGAAGGAAGCAGGGAAATAATATGATATAATATGATGCCTTGACAATAAATTCCAGTGTTGCGTTACCAATAGGGGAAAGAGGATTGGGGCTAGAGCAGAAGCCCTTCCTACACCCTGACTGTATTTGCAAATTTGTAGCATCTATTTACTCTTTCTCCAGTTGAGGGAAAAGTGAAGAAGCTTAGGGATGGGCTTAAACAGTTGCCTTTAGAATTTAGAAGAGATGTTCCTTGATAAGAAGGAGCATGTCCACTTCATTTGAAATGGCCCAGAGAATGAAAATGGTTTAAAAGACCCTGAGCAGAAGTAAAATCCTATTTCAACTTTTAGGGGTTAAAATGTACTTAGGCACCTAAATTAAGCACCTATTTTACCTTCTTGAGTCCCTAAAAGAAATTAATGCATCTACTTAAACCATGGGCATATCTAGAATTTGGAAAAGCAGGGTGCACACAGTAAGGTGCATCATCATGCACAAAACAATGCATATTTTTCTCCAGTTAAAAATAAACTAGAAGCTTTACTAATATGTTAAGGGCCTAGGGCTATAAGATTGAAGCAAAAACAGGTGAAACTTCATTAGGATGTGAAATAAGAGCTTTGTTACTAGGAGCAGCTAACAGACAGCAGAATTGAAGAACAAAGGCTAGCTTGATTGGTGGAACATCAAGACCATTAAGAAGAAGAAAGTGTCATTGAGACCTGTGGAATGAAGAGTTTAGAAGGGATCAAGTAGATTATCATACGACTCCCCTTAGCACTGCCTGGCTAGAAATACTACTGCCATGGCCAAGCAGTTGGTTTTAATTTTGGGCGAATCAGGAATCAAAGTAGGGTGCAAAAGCAGCACTACACTACCCTCAATCTGCCTGTGGGTACAACCACTCCTCTGCAGTTCCAGTCACTTTTCCAGCACCACACTTTATAAAATCTTGGGTATGTCCCTGATCACATCCACTGCTCCTGCTCTATCAACAAGACCTGTCACAGAAGAAAATTAGGTTGTTTAGGCATGATTTTATTTTGACAAATCTATCTCGGTCTTTACTTAGATGATTCTTACAAATTGATTGTTGATATCCTTCAGTAACTTTTTGGCTAATGAGTTCAAACTGACTGATCTATATTTCCCTGAATTATCCTTTTTTTCCTACTTTTCTAAATTGCGAACCATATTTGCTCTTTTCCAGTCTTCTGAATAGTAGTGTAACTCATTAACATATACCTGATGCCTTTTAAACTCTTCATTCCATAGGTGTTAATGACCCTCACTCTTTTCAAATCGCATTAATGTTCCACTAATCAAGCTATTCTTTCTTCTGCAATGTTGCTGTCTCTTTCTTCCTCCTAGTAACATACTTCTTATTTTACAGCCCAACAGACTGTTTATAACTCTTGCTAAAAACATCAACTCAGAGTGGAAATAACTTTCAGTGAAGTATTGGATGCACTGCCAAGATGTTCAAGAAGGCTTGATTTTGTTTTATGCATCTGAAAGATGTGTAGATTGAATTATGATGGCTACAGGACTGAATAAACAACTTTTAAATTATTTTAGCCTAGTTTGTTGGTTTTTTAATATAGATAAAATTAAAGCATATTCCAATAAAGTTATATTTGTGTTTGCTCTGACAAACTGAATAATACAGCCATAGACCCCTGTCATATTTACAAAGCTTTTAGTTTATTTTTACCTGGATAAAATATATATATTGTGGTATATATGATGATATACCACACCATCTGCACCTCCCTTTTCAACACTTGAGATCTGCTCATGGCTGCACCACCTGCTCCCCATCTTCTCCCCACACTCATTCCCCGAGTGGTCTAACCACACTACGGGAAAAGCAGCCAGAGACTTAACTCTCTCAACCAAATAACAATCTTCCCTCCATGCTCCCTTCCCCTATACGCACAGTGGCAGGTTCCCTCCTCTCCTCTTCCTGTTCCCCTTCTCTCCTGCCCACCACTGTCTTTGTCTCCATCTGGGGGAAAGGGAGGGATGCTAGTGAGTCACTTCTGCACCATTCCAGCTGATCTGTACATAGATCAGTGGAGAGCCACCCTAGCCAGATGGCAGTGGTGGTGGCAATAGCAGGCACGTTCCCTTCCCCAGTGGTGGACAGGAACATCACTGCCATTGTCCTGGTTGAACATGGTCCTACAGAGAGACCAGATGGAGCAGGTAAGAGTAGCTCTCCAGACTTCCAGGGCAGCTGGAGACAGCAGTAGTTGTTTGTAGGGAGATAGAAGGGAAATGGGATGGAAGGGGATGTGCCACTGAGTGTGAAGGGAAGAAGAGGAAGGGAATTCTTCCCTGATTCAGGGTCCTAAAAAAAAGTCCCTGACTGCTGCTCCTGCAACATTGCTGACTGAAAGAGGGATACATCCATGCCGCTGTGCCTCCCCACCCCTCAATTCATCCGTGGAGACAGGAAAAAGAATAATTGAATAAAACTGCTCAAATGGAAGATTTAGCTTAAATATGAGGAAGAGTTATCTAACTATGACAGTCATTTAGCACTAGAACTGATTATCTAGAGAGACTGTGGAATTTCTGTCACTGGAAGTTTTTAAGTGCAAGTTAGACAAACATTTTGGTCTAGTTTAATCAAGGAAGATTCTGCCTAGGGGGAGGGATTGATTTTTTCCATGAGTCTTTGATTTTGTGCAATCAGTGTGAAGGCAGCACCTTCTACCAGGGTTCTATCAAATGAGGTAGCCTAGAGTCTAAGACAAATGTCATATACATCTGCCGTGGGGCTGATAGAATTCCATATTTAGAAGAAGCTGGGCAAGGTTGCCAGGAAGACATGAGATATGGAAAGAACAGGACATTCTGAGTTTTTACTTTGAGAACTAATGGGATAATATACAATCGAAACCTGGAGGGTAAAGCTGCAGCTGGAAGTTCAAAGAACCAGTGTCTAAAGTCCTGACATCAAAAGCAGCTCTGGAACCCTAGAACAGGAAAGGAGTAGAAGAAGCTGACATGAAGATGAAAAACAGTACCATTATGTTTCTTGCCAGTAAAGAGGGAAATTCAATTGCAAGTTGAGTATGTTATAATATTGACAGGGAGGAAACAAAGTCATAGACATTTAGATGCAACATGAGATTATACCAATCTTAGAATGGATTTACAGGTAATTGAAAGCAGTTTTACTTATACTTTGAATGTTGGAACCATATCTGATACCAGAAAGAGACAGAAATATAATCCTTTTACCTGCGCTGTGCAAATTCAGGCAGCAGCAACTCTGAAACTGGCCCAAACCAGGCACACACTATAATGAGTATTTCAGCTCTTACTCATTGCACTTGATTGTACCTGGCTGCAGATGGCAAAATATCTTGGTGCCACCTCTACTTCCAAGCAACTCAGTTGCCACTGACATCAATTGTCTTTTGAGAAAAATACAGCTAAGAGCTAAGAGCTATTGCACCCTCTGTCCTGATGAGAATTCTTTATTTAAGAAATCCATGTCTGGAAAGCTTGGATTTCATCTCTCCTTTGGTTTGGAAATGGCAATCAGGACTCATAGTAGAGATGATATCTTGTATTAGACCAACAAGATTTTGCAAAAACATTTCTTTAATTGGCTTGGAAACTTTAATTGGTTTAATTGGATACTTTTAAGTGGTTCTTTAATTGGTTTGGATACTACACCTACAGTACACAGTTTACTTCTATCTGATTCACTGGGGCTGTCATCGTGCAATTCCAAAAATCCATTGCAGCAAGCTACAGGTACCAAATGGAATCGTATGATGGTAAGGGTTCTTGATTGAATTTATTTGTGTTTGAATCTGTCAGGGAAGAAAAAGCCAACAAATAATAAAATAGATGCAAGCCTCTATAAATCAGCAGCCACCTGCTACCTCTGGGTTATTAGAGGGGTCCTCAGCATGGCAGCACAAATCCATGCTGGCAGGCCAATCACGGCTTTAAAAAAAGAATCTACCTCATCTCAGCTCTTGAACTCAATGAGGATAGTGACAGCAATGTCGAACTTTCATTTTTCCCAATGTTAGCTGTGAATTGCTTTATCACATTATTTTCTCTAACCCTTTTTGTTGTCTCCTAAATGCCAATACTGTTGATAGCTATAACATACTATATATGCAGTTGTTTTTAAGAAACAGAGATGAATTTTTAATAGACTCAAGTTCTTGATACAGTTCCCCCTTCTATATATCTAAATTGTGTAAATTACAGGGATCTGTAAAAGTTAAACATCATAGGCAACATAATTACTGATAATACTCTATTCTTCCAAGTCAGCACCATTCCAGCACATTCTGCATTGGCTCCTGTAGCATTCAACTGCGGTTAAATCTGCTCCATTACTGTAGGGTCCACTAAAGAGAATTTTTTTGTAGCAACATTAATAAGATCACATGAAAACACAGAACAGAAGCCTGTGATCAATACATGGGATGGGGGAAGTGGGGCAGGGGGGTAGGTGTTGAGAGCAATGTAGTCCAGGAACAAAACTGTGGCACATTTGTAAAACCATAAATGAAATCTTGGTCTCACTGAAATCTGTGGGAGGTTTGCCATTTACTTCCACACAGTCAGGATCTCACCCAAACAAAGTAATGAGGATAATGTTAACAAGGGTAATGTGAATATGTTTCTGTCTCTCTGTAACAACACAGACTCTAGCATCTCTCACATATAGGAGGAGGCAGAACTGGAATGCGGGAAAACAATAAAGATAGGTTAAACAAAATTATGGATGAGAATTTTTATATACAGAGAGAAATTACACTATGACTCACAACTCTTATAATCCATCTATCCTATCACTAGGGGTGCAGGGAAAAACACAGCCTAATATGCTTGAAGGAATCATGAACCAGTGAAAAAACACCTTTAAAACCCTGCAGCTTTGTATGTGGGCATCCCTGTATTTAAAGCTGATTTATATTAGGATGCAACATGTCTTCATATAAAAGTATTCACTGATTTCATTAAACTGAACTCTGGATCAATTTAAACTGATGCAGCTTCTCTGTGTAGGCAAAACCTATGTTATCCCACATCTTCTCTCTGACCCACTTTCCAGTTTTATCAGTAGTGCTTTTGTTTTGTAACTGCTGCCCTTTTCAAATCTAATCTCCTTATACTCTTCACATCTCAACCCTACTATGATATCTTTTCATTTTAATTCTCTACTTGTATTATGTAACTATGAAAAAATATATGGGGAGACACAAGTCATATGAAAAATACCATCCTACTCAAAACAGTATAGTACAACATAATTCTTCAATCCTATTGCACATTTACCCATAGCTTTAGTTGCAATACAGGAATAGAAAACTACTATTTTAGAAGTGTTGTGAACAACCCCTTTGTGTTCAGGGAACCAATACTGTGTTCCTTATGCACCCAAAACTCCCACATACATCATAAGTATAGTACAGAACCACAATAGCACAGTGCAATAATGACTGTACTAAAATGCATTCTCATGAGCCACAGCCATCAACTAAAACTCTTTGTAATTTTCTCTTGAGATAAATTTCCCTTTTCTCTCTGCCTATGATATTCATAACTTGTTACTGCACAGAGACTGGACAAAATTCAATTACCTCTGAAAACTGAAATACGTTCTTACCTATGGATATCTTGGATATTTTGTTAGTTGGTCCAATAATTCAAGTATAAATGTTAAATACTAAACTAATAATTAGATTTTTTTTTTTTTTTTTTTTGGCTAGCAGGACATCAGTTAGCAACATGTTCCTGGTAAATCATGTGATTCAGGAAATACTTTAAGTTTCCTGAAAAAAACCATGAAAGACAAGAGTTTAAAGCTCTTTATTGCTTTTAATATGGGATTTCCCTAGTTGTGATTTCCAATCCTGCATGAAAAATACATTTCTGTTTTATTTACTGTAATCTGTTGTGAAGGAAATCTAATCTGGTGGGAAAGAACCAGTTATTTACTTTTAGAAGACTGTACTGGGTAAAAGGAGAAACGTGGAGTTTTTATATCCTGACTTAAAGAAAAAAACAGATACAGGTTCAGATACAGGTTCATTTATGCATTTGTTTATAAATAGTTACATTTTTGGACAAGTTAATAACTGGGAGAACTATAAAACTAAAGGAAAGTGTTTGGTTTTCTGGTAAATCTCCATTTTACCTGTAACAAATAATTATATTCATTTAAATATTATGGTATATACATATTTAGTATTTTAGGTATATGTTTCCTGTTTTCCCTTGGACCATATTAAAAAAAAAAAGTCATTTCAGCATTGGCATATATTAACTTTCACCTGGAAATGTAATATTCCACCTTCACTGATATACTCTATCATCATTTGCTTTGCTCTGAGCTACAGTAAAATGGCTTTAAAAATAGCTTAATTGGTTGTCTAAGCTAGGGTTTGGCCTGCTTTGCATAACCAGTACAGCTCAAAGCAGAAGGAGCATAGTGATAGATCTGGCACATACAGGTGGCTCAGTTTATCATTGTGTTACTTCAGTTTAATGTTGACGTAACTATTTTGCGCCAAACTCATATCTGTATACAGCAAAAAATAGAAAGTTGATCAACAGAGCCTTGCTATGGCTGGAGTCCCAGAGTCTCAGTAGAGGAGAATACCAGCTGTGCAATAATCTCTAGGTATTGCTTTTATCTACCTCCACCCTCCTTTCCTGTTCCCTGATACACCCACAGGCCACATCCAGAAGAGTGCAGCTGTGCAGTACATCATGCGTCAGAAACATCTGTGGTGCCACACTGCGTATATTCAATCATTCCCCGCAGTGCAGGGTGGGGCGGGGCGGTTGACCCTAGGAGATCCCAGGAGCAAAAAAACCCAGGCAGAAAAAAAGCAGGGTGGCACACATGGTAGCAGTGCGCACCATCCAAAACTGGAGCCTGGCTGGCCACAGTCATGCTCCGGCTGCCAGCAGGCTCCCAGCTGCAGAAGCACCATAGCTTCAGCTTCCCCAGCCCCCAGAATGCAAGGTAAGGCTGCTGGGCAGCACAGTTGCTATCCCCAGGCTCCCCTATCCCACCCAGGGTAACTTGCCATGCGTCAGAGTGCACGTGGCACAGGCATTCTCCAGGGACAGGTAGCAGCGGCACAAGGTGTGCTGCTGCTTTTTCTCCCTGGAGCAACAAACGCCCACAATCGTGTGGCCGTGGCCATAGAGGCTATAGTTCTGAAGACTTATCTTATGCTTTAAAGACAAAAATGCATGCTGCACAGCTGAGATTGTTTCAAGTTTTAGAATTTATGGGGAGGGGTTGGGGATTGACAGTCCTGGAATCCCTCTATCCAGAGACCAGGTAAATGAGAGAACAAAATGCCTCCTCTATAGCACTGCCTCCTCTATATCCACTAATCCTTACTTGAAGAGATTCGGAGGGTAGTATTGTTTCCATCCTTAGTGCTTCTGCTGAGATTCCCAGTAATAGTAACTATTTGTGTTAACTGTGATGACAAGGTGGTTGAAGCAACTTTGATGGTCAAGCTGTCTGGCCACTAAGACTGCTGACAGATGGGGTGGGGGGAAACAAAAAACAGTATTTAATCAGAAGAGGCACGTCAGTTTGACCTGGCTTACCCAACACCTGTATCAATCACATGCTTCTGTGGGGCTTTTGGCACTTTTATCTAACAGTTGATTGAATAAAGTGGATAAAAGTGCCAAAATGCCCTTCTGAAGAGCATGATCTATATAGATGTTGGGTGAGTCAAGTCAAACTGATGCGATGCCTTTTCTGGGCACGCACTGTGCTCAGCTTTGGGGTGCACTGATCTGAAAGTAAAGCACTATTTTGTTTAGTTTTGTGTGTCTGCAAGCAGCCTAGGAGACTGAGCCCCCAAGTAACACAATATGGATTCAAAATGCAGAACAATAGGTAAAAGCCTGGGCACGGTGTGCTCCACACTACATACCTGAAATTGCAAAATACCATAAAATAAATGCATCTCCCAGGAGCAATGTAAATGCTTCACCCAGGAGCAACAAATGTTGGCATAAACTATGCTGCAGTTTATTACTACATGCTAATTGCACATATAGGTGTAACCAATGTAGACTTGGAGAAAGTTAGGTCTTATGGAAGGGCAAAAAAGAAACATCAGGAACTCTTTCC
>NW_005841942.1:219128-265061 GCF_000455745.1 Alligator sinensis
GTCATTTTGAGAGAGACAAATTTGAGCTTCCTTTAATAAGTGAGGAAAGTTTCTGCATTCTTTTAAAATACCTGTTCATTAGGAATATACCAGAGTCCCCTGCTGTTAATAAACTATCACTCTGTCAAATTCTGACTGTATCTTTCACTTAAATGGGAAATAAAGTCGAGTTTATTTCCTGAAATATAGGGAAAGGGAATAATCCCTTTTTCAGGACAGAAGGGTGCATTATTTTGTCTGAGATTGCTTGGGCTATTTAACTGACTTTCTAAATCGGGAGTTGATATGACATCTTCATTCTATTCCTTGCTAAGCTTAGTATTGTTTTCATGGGCAACAACAACAAAAAAAAAGAATATGAAGTTGTCAGATATTTTTAATGATCCCTACTTGAGAAACAAGAAGAAGAGGAGATTGGGAAGCTGAGTTGATTTGGATGAGGACTTAATTAGGAACTCAGTTCTATAAGACTCATATTGCTTTCTGGTCCTGTTCATTCTTTTTTGTAATAGGGAATAATGACATGCCAATTGTATATGATTATGGGTTGTTATTTATGGAACTGGATTTTGCCTCTATACTTAATTATGCTTTGCATACAAAGTTCACATTCTATTGCAACTGTGGTGTTTAATTGAATCTATTTTTATTTTCTCTTTTGTATTAGCCTTCAGATTGATAGCTGTTTTGTTCACTTTTCTATTCCACCTCTCTATGCTATTTATAGGGCACTTGTTTGGCACCCAAATATGATGCGTTTAAGGATTGTAGTGTGGGACAATGGCTTGAGGGTCACTGCTGGATGCAATTTTTTTTTCTTTTTATGGAGGGGTCTTATCTTTTTTTTTTTTTTTGATTTGTTAGAGCGCTAACATCTTCATTCATGAGTTTGTATACCTAATCATGAATGCAAATGAAGCATGACATGTAGCTAAAACATTTTTTCTACATTGCAGTCAGAGAGACAATTTGAATATATATTTCCAATATATAAGACATATATACTTTTACTCTGATGTACACAATCTAAACAAAAGATCATCCATTTCAAGCCCTTCTTTGGCAATCTCTTTAAAACCTAGACTCTTTCTGTGAGATCAAACATATTAAAATCAAAACAAATTTAACCCATGCAAACAATTTCCAATCTTGTATTGAAGACCTTTTTAAGTATGTAGATTTAATTAAAATAATGCACATAATATTAAATATGCATATTTTTAAAAAAATTAGTTACTATATAGTTAAAATATAGGTAAAGATAGTTACTATGCTGTCAACAGCATGGTAATTAAATTTCTAAATTTGTCAATGTAAGTTATTAGACACTCTTCTTTAATTAAGTGTAATCTGAAGGAAGAAGAGAAGAGGTACCTCTACCTCAACAAATGTATTATAGTGGAATAACTTGTACACCTCTGGGTATGTATAAGATAGCCCTAATCGAGGGCAAGCATTCACAGGATTTAGATTGCTCTAAAAATGGTGCACCTGATCTAAAGTTCATTGGCCTTAGAAATGAACACACTTTAGATTGATAAAAGGTTAACCTGATCCAGCCAGGGTTAACCTGACCTAGTGAACTCTTGCAAGCATTCACAGAATAGTTCTTGGGATAGGAAGCCTCAGCCACTTGCCACAGCCCCAGGGCTATGCTGTTCTTAACCTCAGCCCCTGACCCAATTCTCTCCCTAAATACTCCCCACAACTACTCCCCCTGCCCCAGAAAGCCTCCCCTATGGATTAACACCCCCCCGCAGATCCCCCTAATCCTGAACCAGGTTCTGTGAATGCTTGTTCAAGATCTCAGGTTAAAAACAGACAATCAGTTTAATGCAATGCAGATGTGCAGATTTGTCCAGGATATGACTTGCATCAAAACAGATGCAGCACAGTTGTTTATACATAAGGTTTAAATGGCAATAAACTCAAATTAGCCACAATGGGCATTTTTACATGTGCTCAGAGGGGCGGGGGACAACACTTTAATTAGAGCAGCTCCGAGAGCAGCCCTAATTAAAGTACCCAAACCATCTCATGTATCAGCGCCCCCACACTTCAAAGTGGCAGCAGGGTCACTTAATCTAAAGTTCATTGAACAAACTTTATTTAAAGCACCCCTGCCCTGAATCATGGGGACAGTGATAGGCAAGATGTGGAGGCTGGCTAGATAGCAATAATTACCATGTTTCAGCAGACTCGCTTAATCAAGTCTGCGCCAATGCGATGTAATTATAGCCCATCGGAGCAGCCTCCCAGCTTGTGTACGGGCACCCAATTGTTCCAAGGCAAAGCGTTAATTCAGAAAATGTACAGGTACTTAATACAGGACAATGGGCTTTTCCATTTGTAAAGTCTGGGATTTGTTGCAAGATAAAATGCTCAGATTTGAATCCAGCCAGTTATCTGTTTTTAGCTTCAGAGAATAGAAGCCAAACAAAGACTGACCAAAGTAAATTGAGAAGCATGAAAGTCCTCAGGTCAAAGAGGTTCCTATGGGAAGAAAAAGGAAACACAAGATTCTTCTGGCAGTGTGAGATTTTCCATGTGGCCATACGGCCTAGAGAGTTGTGGTCTTTACCTGCTAGGAGCCTTATCTGGTTTTCTAGCAAGATAAAATGGTTCAGTACATGTGTCTGAATTACCTTCCTAGGGTGCTCCTTTGTACCTTCTGTCACAACCTCTTTGCCTGGTAAAAAAGTCTATAACATTTGTGATATTCACAGGATTTTGAAAATATAACTCAGTCAGTGTAGGAAAAACATGCCCGCTTTGAAGGTTATAGAAAAGGTATCTGAACCTTCAGTTTTGCAACAGTTAAACAGATTTATTGTCTGTGTCTGAGTGGATCCACTGAGGATACATTGGATCCATTTGGACACAGGAATTAAAAATCCACCATGCTATCAAAATGAAGGTCCCTCTCACTATAGCATTTACTGGCCTTTGGAAAGAAAGGGAGAGGTTTTGTTGGATACAATGACAAGGTTGCTATTTGTAGTCTTTCATTAGATACTATTGTCTACATAATAATGCATCCAGTGATGCAAAGTTTGGGTATAAACACATAGGTCATTAATCTCTTAATGGGTTTCTGTAGGTAGAGTAGATAAGATGCAGTTTTCATGCTTCAATAATTTCCCCGCTAGCTGTCCTCACCACTCTATTCTTCACTATTCATGATTTAGTATTATTATTTATTGGTATTACTGTAGTACCTAGGAACCCTTGTCAAGAACCAGATTCCCACTAGACTAGGTGCTGTACAAACACAAAACTAGAAGACAACCATTGCCACAAAGTGCTTACAATCAAAGGCAAGAGATACAGGCAGATGGGAAGATGTGGTACAAGGAATAAATGAGACAATATTAGTTAGCATGATAGGCAGAAATCTCAGCACATCAGCATCTTAACTGTTTTTCTAAGCATGAGGGCAAAGGCAGTATTTTAGGATTGATCTGAATGAGAATTATGAGATAGAAGTGCAGATGTTTAGGGGAAGTTCTTCTCAAATGTCCGGGACAGCATAAGAGAAAGCACAAAAGTTCTTGTTTGCAACTGTCATAATGGGACAATGAAGGGTGGCATAATGTATTTCATGAAGGCAGGACTCAACTTCTTGATAGTGAATCAGAGATGATAGGATGGGCTGTAATAGATCTTGAAAGGCCTAAAATGTACAGAGAAGCAAATTATATTTAATTCAATAGAAATGAGGAATGAGTGGAAGGATGCAAAGAGATTGGGAGGGCCATGGTTCAAGCACAGTTTGGAAAACAGGTTTTTGGAGCAGAATTCTGCATATGAGCTGGGCAATACTGCATTTGTCGAAAGGAAAGAGAAATTTAGCTTCAACATGAAGAATGCTTGAATGAGAGAAATAGATATGTGGATGGATAGCAAAGGCCACATTTTAGAGATTATACTTAAGAAATCTTAAGGACTGGATGTGAGGACAAATAGCAAGGCCTGAGTTAAGGTCTCATGTTATGAGTGATAGGCAGGATGGTGATAGTGTCTCTGGTGTTTAAGAAATGAAGGAACAGGGAATATTTGGATGGAGCAGATTATGAGCTGAATCTTGTTTTCCTTTCATTCATCTAAGTGGCTTGTATGGACTCACAGAAAGGCCATTTGTGGCTCATACACGCATAAGGCTCTTACACACACATGTTGATTCTACATAATTATGCTTATCCTTCATTTCCTTAGACTGCCCCTGGTCATGTAAGTGGGCTGGGACAATAGAATCACTTGAACACATGCATGTAATTCTCAAATCATTAGTGATAGACAAAATGTGATTAGTCATTGTTCATCCCTGAAAGAAGGCATTCACAAATTTAAGCTAGATTTCCTAGTGGTTAGAGCATTTGCCCAGGGAATGGGAGACCGGGGGCGGGGGGGTCTCTAGGTAATTAAAGCCTTAACCTCTATGTAATTGAGCTAAATGAGGGAAGGCCCTTCTTCATAATTTTATTTCTGGCATGTATCTGTGTATGGGAATCCTATTTTGCCAGAGGTAGAAAGAGAATCCAACTGTGCTTAAAAGCCAAAAATTGTCTTAACTCAGCTGTGTATGTGACACATAGGTGTATGAAGGTAAAACAGGATTTAGCTCTAAGATTTTTGTTTTAGCCATGTTTATCTTAAGCTAATTGTCAGTCATGCATAAGGGGACATCAAAGCTTTTAGATTGAAAAGAAGGAGATGGATCTGGAATACAAGTTGATCTTATATCAGTTGATAGCTATTTATTTTTGGAAACATCCAGACAGCGCCCTGCAAAATATGGAGCTATAACCTGAAATCACACAAAGGTATGGTTTCCTTACCTACTTTTTTTTCCCTACAATTTGGTCAAACCGAAGGATGGTGGTTTCTTCTGTGAAAAAGGAAACATTGATAATCAATTAGGAAAAGTCAATTAGGAAACATTTAGTGAAACTGACTGTTTTTTTCTGCTTTGGAACAGTTCAATATAGGAAAAAGAAAAGTATGCAGGCTGGAAGACAGAAAGGTCCTCTGATATGGCTAATTTTATTTTCCTGACCCAGAACATCTGCTCTGACGAAATCACCAAAAATACATTCGCAAATGTTTACTGTTTGTTGTACACTCTAACTTTACATTCATAACAACATGTTCTAGAATTGTATATTATTAATGTGCCTCCTAGAAACAACTGATGAGACATGCCTGTTAATATTACTGGTGATGGTGATGAACAGATACTATTTATATTTTTTAAAACAACACAAAATAATATAGTTTTTGATGAAGGATGGTTTGATCATTTTCACATCATCTCCAGGAAAGAAGTCAATAAACTATTTCATGGATGAGCATAGTGCTTTTTAATGGGTTGTGATGTGCCGACTAACAAACAGCTTCTGATTTTTATTCATGGGATTCTGTCACCAATAACTGGTTGGTAAAGAATGTGTCGGAATCAATCGTGTTTTAGACATACATGCAGGGATCAGAAAGAAAGAGTTACAAGGTATCCTTGTAAAACTGTTCTTTCCATCAAACAATAGAAGCTATTTTCTCTTTAACGTTCGGTATATCCTGGTATTTGGTTCAGATCTCTTCATGATACATGGAGGCACAGAAACACATTTCTAAGGATTGGAAAACAGTTGGGTTCTGTCCATCATCATATGTTTTGAGGATACACTGCACATAAGAAAACTCTGGTTAGGTGTCTTTCTCATCAACAATTCTTTGAATTATCTTTACATTACATTAAATTCAATCAAAACAAAGCCTAAATAAAATATGCCTATAACATTTATTTTAGAAGCTATTAAACAAGAAAGAAAAAAATAAAAATTGAATTATTCTAAATTTCCATTATTTGTTTAGTTCAGAGCTGTCCACGTTCTAAGCAACAAGAGGCTACACATCCCGTGGGCCACATCAGCAAGGGCCACCCACTCTGCAGGCCACACCAGTGTGAGCCACAGCTCCCTCGACCACACACCATGCAGGCACAACCCCCGCCCCCTCCCCCCTACTGTACTAAATACATGGGCACCTTAAGCTGCAGGCTCCCTCAGTGCTGCAGACTGTACAGGCCAAACCATCCCATTCCCTGGGAGGCAGGAAGGGAAAGCCAGAGGAGGGTTGGGGAGCTAAAAGATCCTGGCTGCTGCTGCAGCTGGAGACACAGGGGGCTGTAGGGAGCAGCAGCTGGGTGGGAGCCTGGGGGCTGCAAATAAATCCCTTGGGGGTGACATGCGCATCATGGGCCAACAGGTAGACAACACTAGTTTAGTTAATTAGGTCATTCTTTTTTTTAAGATATACAAAAATATTTTAAAGCAAAACTGGTTACAAATTAATTGCCACAGGTTTGGGTTTGAGAACTGGCTATTACTAATGACCTTTTGTGTAACTCCCAAAGTGTTTTCAAGATTGCTCTATGACTATTCGTGGTGTGAATTCACATATGTGTCATAGGCACTGTGAGAACAAATTGCAAGGAAACACAAAGACATGCAAGTCTACTAGTTCGAAGACTGAATATAGAAATTAAACCTTAAATACTTCATCAAAGCTCAAAGCAAGATTTGTTGTCTCTGTTTTTTCATAAAATTCAGCATTTTTGTAGGCTTCATTATAATATTTTTAGCAATATTTTAGCAAAATCTACAGCATTAACTAAAACTCAGTAATCAGTAAGCCTGCTCATGTGAGCGCCTTCTTTATACAGCTTAAGGAAACTTGTTTTCATCTTGGGTTTCAGTTTTGCCACATGAAGTTGGAATAAAATCATGTCTTAAAAGGCAAATTAGAGAGTGAAAAGCCCATGTGAAGTGAAACCAAGGACCATTTACTGACATTAGAAGTTGTATGATTTAAAGTCATATTTAGAATGTAGGCCATTTTTCATGCATTTTTGGTTATTTTTCTAGTAGTTCTACTTGGAACACACACAAACCAAACCAGTAAATAACACATAGCTCTAGCCTACACAGTTACTGCTGGGGCTTCAGAATCTAAAATCAAAACTTTTTTCTCTCCAATCCACAAGGTAAATCTTTTCATTGAAACAGAAAATAATAACCTTTCATTGTTCTTTTGTGGAGCCCCTTAAGCACTGGAAAAACCCACACAAGGAAGCATGTCAAAGACAGCAAATAGTAGACAAAGCCCTGACAGCATGATTCCATTGGAACTATTCTGATGCAATGCTGGAAGAAGGATTGGCTGCTCTTATATGTTTCACTTGAATCACTTATGGATTTAAAGGGCTAAATGCCCTGAGTGATCAGGAATAAACATCTTCCTCTCTCCCTTTGGTTTCTATGGGAGGATGAAAACTGTCCCAGGGAGACGTGAAACAGCTAATTTTTTTGTTTGTTTAAGCTAATAGAGTACAACCTCTGGTTAATCAATAAGTAATGGATTTCAGTAAGGAATATACAACAATTAGAATAAATCTAAACTACAGGATTTATATGCTTAAAACTATGTCTCCTGTGCATTTTAATTTTAAATACCTTTATATATCCATTCAAAAACCAGATAGTACTGCAGATTTAGTGGGACAATCTGATTCAATATTTTTCTGACAACATTTTTATGCCACAGAATTATTGATAAATTCAGATAAATGTTAGAAAAATCAAAATTGTCTGGTGCTCATCCACTTTGAGCCTGTGAGCCTTGGACGTTCTTCCATCCCTAAATTAGAACATCTAAGCCAAGGTGGGCAACAACCAAAGCCTCTCAGTCTGTTGTCTCAAGAAAAGGTTTCAATCTAGTAATGAAAAGATGATGCAGTTGATTCATAATGTATACCCTAGAGCTAGGCACAGACATTCAGAGATATTAAGAGCAGGTTAGATCAAGTTAACTGTTTGATCTAACTTTGTTCACCCAGGTGCAGACCTTATACTTACAAACCTGGTCTCAGTGATTGGAAATCCATCTATATCTGTAACAGTATAGAAGTTCTGTGCACACAGACTGGTCTAAAAATGGCAGAACCCAGTCTCAGATAGACCTGGATAGGCATAGTATCAGACTTATTCAATCTTGGCTAAACCAGTGGAACGCCCAGATTGAATAAGCCTGAACTTCTGTAGAGTTACCTGCACAACCCCAGAGCTAGGAAAGCCCATCCACTTGCCCCAGCCGTGGAGCTACCCTTTCCCTACTCGCCCTCCGTGGCACCAATATAGCCCCCTCATCCTGACTTAGATTGGTTGACCATTTTGAACACAGTGTAACACCCCCCTAACCTCCCCAAATGTCTGCACTTAGCCCAGGAGTACTTAGAAGAAGAGATCCACATTGGGTGCATCTATACATGTGTTTTAGTTCAGAGTAGACTAATTAGCTTCATAGTAAAGCATCACTGTCTACTCATGCACCAGTATTAGGGCACAGTACAGAGTAATTAACTGAACTGGAACACATGTGTAGATGCTGACTAGAGATATAAATTGTGCCTTGTTAGACCAGCCAGCCAGGGGCCTACTTCACTGTGGCTCATATAGCTGCTGTCCCAGGCATACATGTAGGCCCTGCACCCGGAAGCAGTTTACTTTGACTCACACTGCTCTGGAGTTTCTTGTTTTGCATCAATTGCACATCTAGATGCACCCAGAGTGCCTTATACAGTTGGTAAGAGCCATTTTATACTAGAAGAACATTGAAAAGTGGCTGAAGTAAAGTTCAGAAACACAGCTGTTACTTTGAATATTATATTGAATTTCCTTTGATAAAGTGACAGATTTTGTTGATAGAGGAAGGAAGTGGATTAGGTATAACTCAAATTAAGCAAAGCTTTTGACACATTCTTCCATGACATTCTCATAAGGAAACTAAGGATATATGATATCAATAAGATGATTGTAAGGTGAATGCTGAACTGATTGGATAAATTGTGTTCAAAAGAAATAATTGAAAACCCAGTGTTTTTAACAAGGAGAAATTATCACATAGGATTTCCCAGATCTCTGTCCTGGGTCTGGTAGTATTCATTATCTTCACTAATGACTTGGAGGATGGAATTAAGTCCACACATGGTAAATGTTCAGACGACACTAAACTGAGTGGAACAGGAGACCCTTTGGATGATAGGATTAAGGTTTCAGAATGACCTCGATAAACTAGAAAAATAGCCTGGAATTAATAGAATCCATTTCAGTGAGGACATGTACAAAGTACTATAGTTAGGAAAGAAAAACTAAGGTACAAATGTAGTATGGGGAACCACTGGCTATGCAGAAAAATCTTAACCTGGAGTATTGTGGGCATCATACTTCAGTAAGGTCATAGACAAATTGTAAGAAATCCAGAAGAGACCAATATGTTTAGAAAGTCTTGCTCGACTGTTCAGGGTCAAACAATTTAATAAGAACATAAAAACTGCTATTTACTGGGTCCATCTTGCCCAGGATTCTGTTAGGGGTGGCAAGTAGGCTTGTTCCCACCTGTGCTTCAGGGCATCTGCTGGGGTACAGGCTCACTGCTTTCCTGGAGGTTCTGTCTATCCCCCACCATCCCTTCCTGCCAAAGAACTGGCATGAGTTAGAGGTTAGGGTGTCAGAGCACGTGCAGGCATGGACAGGCCTACTGCAGTGCCTCTCCCTTCATGGAAGAGTGCTGCTTATGAGCCTGTCCATGTCCATGTCCATGTTCTAGCATTGCTTCAACACTATGCCCATGCCCCCAGAGCTCCTGGCCAGACTCCGGAGACAAGGATTGAGGTCCTTCTAGCCAGGACAGCACTGGCATTGAGTTATCCATTCTGTGTTTGCCCTGCTGCCTACTTCAGGAGGTCAAGGCTGTCCTGTCAGACACTGAACTCATCTACATTGACCAGGTCCTATGTGAGGGCAGTTCTCACCCCTCTAGTATCCTTTAGTCCCCCAGAGCTCATTGTGGGGCCCTGGCCTCAGCAGGCCCTGTGGCACTCCCCACCCTACTATCTTAGCAGACTGGGGAATACCAAGCCAGGCTGCTACTGAATCACCCATTACCTCCAGCTCTACACACTTGTGGTCTGCACCCTCCACCATCTTGTCCTCATATCTGGCCTGGACACCAAGTGTCAGGACACACTCAGTGAGGACAAGAGTCCCTGGTGGACAAATCTCTATTCCACCTTGAGCCACTGGTAACCTTAGCTGGAAGCTCCTTCATGGAGTTGTTGCTATGGGCATGTATCTGGCATGGTTCATGGGTGCCTTCAATACTTGCCCTTTCTGTCAGCAGAATGAGACCATAGTGCATGCCTACCTGGAGTGTGCCAGGCTATAGCCCCTTCACTGCCTCCTCCAGAACCTCTTACTGACATTCTGGCTGTATTTCTCCCCTTACATTATTATTTTTCACTCCCCATCCATGTTCCCACCAAGTCCTGGAACCTCCTGGTCAACCTCTTCCTGGCCCTAGTCAAGCTAGCAATATATCTCACCAGGAAGGAGGCTGTGGCTTGGAGGACCCCTGGGGACCATGGGGTCAGTTTTCTGTCCCTGGTTCCATCCTGTCTCCAGGCAGGATACCACTAGACAGTGTCCACTGGCTCCTTGGACTCATTTGAGAGACAGTGAGCACTGTCTGGTGTGCTCTGCTTGGGTCCCTGCATTGCCACACTAGTTATTAACTTTTGACCTTCACTCCCATCCCTGTTGTCTTTATTATTTGTCCCAAGGAATCTGTAACATGTGATTAGTGGCCCTGTAACCAAAAGGGGCTTATAGTTTACTTGGTGTATCTAGGCCTGCAATGCCATTGATGTTAAAAGTCCCATGCCACACCATGGCAGAGTGACTGCTGAAAGGGAGAATGAACAGGGTATGACCCAGGTTTTTTTCCACTATTCCTCCCTGACCTGCAGCCTTCAGCCTCCAGCCTCCAGCATTTAAGGTCTACCACATTTGGAATCATGCACCACATTTGGAATCAGATCCCCATGTTCAAATCAGCATGAGTTGTGAAAGGGAGTGCGGAGGGGGATCACTGTCATTTTCCTTGGATCTCTCAAGTATATTTTAATAAACTTAGGTTCCTGGTGTTTGTGGGGATAGTGCATGGTAGTTGTGTGAAAAGTTTTTAATGCAATCTTAAGACTAAGTTAGATAAACCCTTGTATAAAATGGCTTAGATAAGGGGTTTGGGCTAGATGACCTCCTGCGGTGCCATTCAGCCATACTTTTCTATGATTTTATGGTTCTGTAACTCTATGATCAGAGATCTAGAAATATGGCACGCAAAGAAAATTTGGGAGAATTCAGATTATTTAGTCTGGAGGAGAGAAAACTAAGCAGAGAGTAATAACAGTTTTCAGCTATAAAAATATGTTATAAAAAGTATGATTTTCAACCGTCATTTGTGTCTGCAGGAGACAGAACAAGAAACAATCTTAATTTGCTCTAGATTTAGATAGGGTATTAGGAAGAACAATGGGAGGAAGCCAAGTACTGGAGCAGATTACTTAGAGAGGTTGTGGAATCTCTCTGGAAGTTTTTAAGTGCATGTTAGACAAACATTTGCCCGGGATTGTTTAGACAGGAATATCCCAGCCTCTGAGCAGGGGTTAGACTGGATGACGTCCCAAAGTCTCATCCAGTAATATTTTTAGAATGAATGAAAGGGAATAGGTCTGGTTCTAGAGAACTAGCAAGGTTATTAATAGTTAAATTTAGTGTGATCTGACTGTGAAAATAACTTGCTTACCTGTTTGATTGCCAGGCAGACAAGCAATCTGTTCTGGCAGGCTAAGAACCACAACAATAATTATTTTTTTGAGAATTGAAACCATCCTTTTTACTATCATGGAAATATAATTTTAAAAATCTACCTACGGGGAATATCTATGTTGTTTTTCAATTAGTTCAATCAATCAGAATAAATACGAATCAGTCAGAATAGTTTTACAGCCCAGACCACCATATATCAAACTGCACTGGGGAAGATATCTGGCATTAGGATGTGGTTAAGTAAACTGCATAAAATACTGCAGTTCTTCCTGTTTCAGTACTAGTTAAAAATCAAAAGCATGCTATGGGGTAATCTAAAACTGAAGTTATGCCTGTCTCATAAGTGTAGTTCATTATTCAGTTTGCAAAAAGGCTTGTGTATCTTCTGTTTGTGTTTGTTTTGTTTTATAATGTGACAAATACATAAAAAACAAAGAGAGGAAAGGAGATGTATTAATATATTTCAAGGATAACATAAATATCCCAAATATTTATTCAGAATAACCCACTTAGTTCTCCTTGCATCTACAGGAAGTACAACAATATAGATAATTGGCTCTGATTGCACACGAGTCCTGAAGGAATATGACTTCATCCAAAACACTATAGATATAGAACATCTATGGACATTTTATTCATTCTTCATGACATTAGAGATCTTTTTATTTTACTTTTTAACCTTCAGATAGTTAATTACCTCATTAATAGATTTCTATTCCATAAAACTTTAAAACAAAATTCTTTGCTTTAGGATACATTAAAGTGATAGAAAACTTTGTAGGTCCAATTCTGCCCTCATTTACACAAATGAAAGTCCCACTGACTTCATTGGGAATTGAAAAGGTGAAAGTCAAAGGAAAATTTGATGATGCATGTGTATGTCCTGGTAAGAATAACCATCTGTTATAAATTGTAGTATTAATGGCCTTACCAGCTAGTGTCTGAAAGCTGAAAGGATGATATAACTGTTTCTACTTTTAACTGGGTCCCTGTTGTTGCGATTTTTTTTTTTTTCCTGGCATACTCTGTTATGCGCTCTTTACCATATTCTCTCTCACTTAAAGGGATGGAATAATAGTGTTACACAGAGTTTCAAAGAATTTTCTTACAATATTCAAGTAGACTTCTTTTTGCCAACTAGAAGAATTTCTTCTTTGGTTTAAGAAATTAACTCACTTCTTTTGTAAAAGGATCTTAAATTCAAGTCCTACAAAGATATGATCCTCAGATCGGCACCCAGTGAATGAACAAAGCCTCCCTGTCCCACCCAGAATATAGCTAAAAGCACATTGGCTTGAATAGTACATATTCTGTGGATGCATTGTACTGAAACAAATATACTTGTGCACTTAAAATCAAGCACTTTATTGGGAAGGAAATATGGTATGGTCTTTCCTTAATATTAAGGCCTAGAAATGGGTCATAAGAATTGCTGTTATTGCAACTGGCAGCTAATATTCTACTTTATTTTGACTGGTACTTTTGGATATGCCGGTCTTTAGTCTATAGACAGATTCCTGAAACATCATGGCACTTGTGATAGTATATTTATGAGCTGTTAAAAAGAACAAAGCATTTTTGA
Organism: Alligator sinensis; assembly: GCF_000455745.1. NCBI lineage: Eukaryota > Metazoa > Chordata > Crocodylia > Alligatoridae > Alligator > Alligator sinensis. The sequence goes on from NW_005841942.1 coordinate 232,434, forward strand.
CAATTAAAGAGATTGTTTCTAAGAATTTGCAGTCTGACAATTCATGCCAATCACAAATCCTTGGGAAAATATCATTCATTGCCCGAGGTTACTCAAGACCCTTACAAATACAGGTGCATAAAACATAACAAGGATGCCATCAACATAGCTAGGAATCATAACCCAAACAAATTCAGATTGTCATTTCTAGAGTATAGAAAATACTACAGAGGTAAGAGAAATTAAACATGTAGTTTGAACTATAGTTGCTACATATACCCCTTGTAACAGTGATCAGTGGGACTATTATAATGGTATTTAAAGGTTTAGGGCATACTAACATGAATACAAAATCTAATATACCATGCATATTATTTTCCTTATGCTAATTCACCTCCAACACATTGTAGGTGTCTGTGCTACTATGGTTTTCAGTGACTCACATTTTAGATAAGGTGGGGAAAGGGAGAGTAATTGAACATGAACTTGTAATTATGAAGTTGAATATGCAAGTGACATATTCTAAAAACAGTGAGGAAGATTGCAAGTTATATGCTGTAATAATGTACACATACAACTATTATTATATACTGCCCATGTTGAATTATTTGAATTTTCATGTATATTTATATATAGCTGAGAGCAAAAATTAGCTTGGTAATACCCACTTGGGTTAGCTTCTCCTTCAGTGATTCTCAGCTTGCATGCCATGGCACCCTGGGGTGCCTCGACATTCTTTCAAGGGTACGGGGGGGGGGGGGGGGGGGTATGTTAGCACTGTTAGGTGTGCAAACATGATTCACATGATAAAGTCAGAGATTGCAAATAGAAATTTGTAAAAGTAAAAACATTTTGACCTATTATGGCCTTTCTGAATTCTTTGCAACAGAAAAAATGTCTTTATTATTTTTTCTGTAGTTAAAAACAATAGAAAAGGAAGAGATGGCATTTTCCAAGGGGTGGCTTGAGCTAACAAAAGGTGCCTTGAGTCTAATGATAGGTGCTTTGAGTCGAAAAAGTTTGAGAACCATTGTTCTATTTAATAACGTGAGTTTTATTTTTATTTTTATTAAGTATTTTGTTAAATACATCAAATGAAATCAAAATGTGTATTCAAATTCTCAAACTGTGTCTGCTGATTCTACAACTCTCTTACATATAAATTATCTCATACCTACCTATTTCTTACCAAGTAATCAAAAATTGCATCAAAATACCCACATTATCTGTAGGTTTCTCCAAAATGCTTGAACAAATGTCACATCCCACTAAAATGGCTGCCCTGTACAGGCCTGCTTACACACAACATGCTGGAGGGATTGAAGATGTATCTTCCTTCATCTTACTCCCCAGTCCAGATTTTTTAGGTGTCTATACACATGCTTAAGGGTGGAGGAGAGTGGTATTTTAATTAGAGTGATTCCCTGAGAGTTGCTCTAATTAAAATTCTGCAGCATCATTAAGCCCCTACACATTTAAAAATGGCTGCAGGGTGCTTTATCTAAAACTTGTTCAATGAGCTTTAGTTAAAGTGCCCCAGCAGCCATTTTTAAACCCAGGGGATCTTATACACATGACACTGCAGCGATGCTAGAGCACTCTGATTAAAATACAGAGAAGACTCAATTAGTTGAGTCTTCTCCAACATGTTCCAATTAGAATTTATTGGAGCACATTTGTAGGCACTCTTTCTCCCTGTGGGACAAAGTGTGTCTAAGTAGAGATGCAGCTTTCAGTTTGTGGGGCAAGTAAAGCTTATGATAGGGTGGATTCTTTGCACAGGATGACCTTTCCTCTCTGCAGCCATATCCAAAGAAGGAGTGTGTAAACTATTAGAACAACTCAAAGCTACAGGTAAAGAATCAGTTTATTCTGCTCCATGAGGGGTGGATCTACATATGCCTATTAACGTGCATAAAAAAATTCCAGAGCTTATCGCTCAGAGCTGGCAAGCTGACCACTCCCCATCCCCAGGGGCTGCTCTGACTGGGCTTAATATGTTGTGGAGGGGCTGGCTGGGGCATTAGGGTGCTTTAGTGTGGGGTTAGCTTCATGTCCCAGCCAGCCAGGTCGGCGACTACACATGTACTGCTATGCATGAAAAAACTCTGGAGCAGGGTAGTACTTGTATTTACACATACTACCCTGCTGCAGAGTTTATTAGTTTCAGGCACACACGTAGATGCTGAGACATTTACTACACAGTTAATTAGGCAACTGCTCAGTGAACGTCTCATGTAGATGCACCTAAGATGTTAGAATTTACACTTAATTTTTACATATATAAAAACAAGAATTATTCATGAGAATTCATTGAAATTATTTTATTATTTCAACAACTTTTAGGCATAATTAAAAATACACTTTTTAAAATGAATTCTTTTAACAAATGTGCAACTGTAATTATGATACCATAAAGATATCCCTCACAAATTTCCCTCCTACAACAAATCCATAAAACTTCAAGTTTAGCTGTTATTTTCTGAGTTAAACTACAGGAACTGCACCGTAGCTCAACTTGGTAGAAAGTAAATGTGAAGAAAGAAAAATAAAGATTTCTCATGTGATTTTTGCCCCACAGCTAGGTTCAGCTTGAGCCAACATATGAAAGTTTCTGTGATTAGGCCCTAAAGCACAAAAATACCAATTAATTATGATGATTAGTTATGTCTTCATTAGCAGCCCATAAATAAATCATGCACAGCACTGCGAGCCGGTATTTCTGCTGCACTGAAGAAAAAAGGTTCCTTTTGTAGCGTTTGGAAACCTTATAATTAATTATAAATATTCTCAGAACTTGACATTTGTGCAGTTTTATGAAATTTTGAATATATCTGTGTTTACATTACATGGATAGGTGCAGAAATATTTGTAGATACAGCTGTTTGCCAAGACATTTAAAATATGTGCTCCCACTATATGAAGAAATGAGTTTCTAACATATAAACATTGAAAAATGCTTAAAACTATTATTGTTGCTATTGCTGTTGCTGTTTTAGTTATTTGGAATACATATTTTCTTAAGTATGAAATCTTCAACAATTACAACTCACAGAAGGAGCTTCTCTTGTGTTTATGATTTATACAAAGAACATCCAGATGCCATCTTGTAATGTTATTCTCAGAATAAGCACTTCTGGAAAAGCCAAAGAGCATGCAACATGCCATAATTGGCAGGCGATTGCATGGAACAGAACATCTCATCACAGAGTGTCTGTGCATTTTTATGATATCTTACTCATTTCTACAGCTATCTATTATTACCTGGATTTGTAGGGCACCCAACACCAGATTATCTTGGCAATATTAATCTCTATGACATCTCTACAGGAGACCATATTTATAGAGTAAGAATCTACCTAAAGAGACTGCCCCAGAATATCCCCAAATGTAATGAGTATATGTCTGCTTCACCTCTATTAAAAGACTACTTGGTTAAGAAACCATTGTTTATCATAATCAAGACAGGCTTTGTTCTATAGAAACAGATGCCAACCAATTTATCAATAAAAGATTCCTGTCAGTATAATCTCTTCCTGTATGAAAGAAACAACATTTCTTGATTAGACCAAATATATTGCTCAAGCACTGGCATCCTTCTTCCTCTTTTCAAAGATAGAACTCTAGACTGAAAAATTCCAATAGTTTTAGGTATGAACATAATTACCAATATAATTATCTTCCTAACATTCTTTAAAACACCTTCTTCTATGTTTGCTATCCTCCAGAATGAAACTAACTAATTTATAGGTTGCTATAATGCAGTGATTCTCCAGCCAGGTGTCACCAGATACTTCGAAGGGTGCCATGAGTTATGAGAACAGAAGCCAAGTGTGAGAAGACAAGCAGATAAATGCAGATTTCAGGCTTATCCTTATCTGGCTGCTCCCTTGCCATTGCTAGGTAAGCACTGAGGTAAGCTCTCTAATAAATATGTTGTTCATTTTTTTTTATTGGGATGCCACTCAATTCACAAAAGCTATGAAGGGATGCCTGCAGTCTAAAAAACTGACTATCAGTGCTATAATGCAATTAGTTTTTTCTACTAGCCATTTCTCTTCTAGTCTTATAATAAGAAAATATTTGTATCATTAATCCCATTTTCTACCTCTCATTTGAGACGCTTCTCCTCAGAATGTTAAAATTTGGGAGACATTTTTGAATGAAGCAGTTTATTTAGCATTGACAGTTATGTAGTTTATGCTCTTTGGATGTCCATTCAAGTCTTAAAAGAAGCTTGCTTTCTTACAGCTGAGGAAGGTCATGATTTCAAAGTCAAACAGTCTAAAATAGCCTTCATCTTAAACTGTGGATAGCTCCAAGCAACTCAAGAAACTCAGCCAAAAAATCCAGAAAAATGATTCATAGATTCATAAATTCATAGATGTTAGGGTCGGAAGGGACCTCAATAGATCATCAAGTCCAACCCCCTGCATAGGCAGGAAAGAGTGCTGGGTCTAGATGACCCCAGCTAGATACTCATCTAACCTCCTCTTGAAGACCCCCAGGGTAGGGGAGAGCTCCACCTCCCTTGAGAGCCCGTTCCAGACCATGGCCACTCGAACTGTGAAGAAGTTTTTCCTAATGTCCAATCTAAATCTGCTCTCTGCAAACTTGTGGCCATTATTTCTTGTAACCCCCAGGGGCGCCTTGGTGAATAAATACTCACCAATTCCCTTCTGTGCCCCCGTGATGAACTTATAGGCAGCCACAAGGTCGCCTCTCAACCTTCTCTTGCGGAGGCTGAAAAGGTCCAGTTTCTCTAGTCTCTCCTCGTAGGGCTTGGTCTGCAGGCCCTTAACCATACGAGTGGCCCTTCTCTGGACCCTCTCCAGGTTATCCGCATCCCTCTTGATTTGCGGCTTGATCTCTGCTTATTTCCAAGTAAATAAATAAATAGAAACTCCACAAAATAGTTTTTCATGTTCCCCAAATAGATAGCATTCGCATTGAAATGATTTATTATTGGATGACTGATTTTCAGTATGTTTAGTATTTTTCTTGAAGAAGAACATGTCGCTAGTGATATTATGTCATATGAATGGCTACATGCCTACAGAAAAATGGAGATTACCCATTAAAGCACTAGTTTGCACAACATTTAATTTATTCAACTAACACTAGCTAGCATTTCTCACACTTCCCTTAACTAATATCATGACTGGGAGTCTTATCTTTTTAAAATGCTTCATACTTAGAATTCCTTCTGAACACATTGATGACTATATAATGAAAAAACATAGCATTAGGGACTTGCTCTGAAGACCAGAATGTAAGAAAAACACCCTTGACTTTTATACAAGTTTCCCTTTCAGGTCTCTCTTTTTCCTTTATCTATGGAGTTCTCCCAGAATTCTTTGATACATCAATTTGGATTCTTTTGAAATTAATAAATATTCCACAGAAAAGAGGAAAAAATATGTGGAGCCAAAAGGATGGCAAAGCAGAGGCAGTGTTGCTCAGTGACATAGACCATAGGAGGGAAGGGAGTTGCCTCTGTCCCTATTCCCACTAATTAGTGCTTTAAATAATCATTGGATAAAAAGGAGAGGCTGCAGTGGTCAGCTCCCAGGGTCTCCTCTGTTCCAGGGCATTTGCCATCTTACTGAGTCCCTCTTGTTCACCCTGTAGACTATAGTCAACTGAAGAGGTGGAAGTTCCACTTGGAAATATCCAATCTATTGCTTGGTTCTTAACACACATTGATCAGAAGTGGAAGATACAGATGCAAACCCTTCTGAGTAAAGGGAGGCTGGAGCCTGCATCTGCCTGTTCTACGGCAGCTACCTTAAACACTGACTATTGAGCTAAGAAGTAGGAAGGTCCTCCTCCATCACCATGTCCTTGATCATGTTTTTTCTACTACTAACATTTCAGGGACTTGCATGAAATGTATGCACCTACATGGGTGGTATAAGATTGCAAGAGTATATATGTGGCAGGAGCAGGTCTTTCTAAATATGTAGAATTTGTGACTCTATGGGTCCTTCCTAACTAAAAATAAAATATTGCCAGAATTATATCTCACATAGATAATTGAAATGCCATGGATTTTACATGAAAGATGTGACTAAATCACCTAGATGCAACTGGATCACCTGATGTATAAATCAATCTATGTTTCTTTTAAATCTCTTATAAATTTGAAACTCCTACACACAGGTAACTCACCTTTTCCCTTGTCCCCAACCATAAAAATGCCTATATCTCTCCCCTAAAAATGAGTATAATAAAATTATAAACCAATGAAAATAAGAGCTTACAACTGAAACTCCGCTGTATCCTTAATGGCCACATTTGTTAACAATGGACCAGATTATTTGCTGGCAACAAGTGGTAGAGCTCCATTAAAGCCAATGGAGCTGTATCAATGTACACCAACAAAATTGGCATTGTATATCCAATATTTAGTTTTCCTCTATATCCAGGACTCTGGGTTTATCTTTATTGTATAGGATATAAGTTAGATGGAACTAAGAAAAAATGACACTGTCACCAGCTTTCCACAGAACAGATATACTGTATCTCTCTCCCCCAGCCTCTCCAATCAATTTTCATTAGGGCTTTCTTGGCTGAAATATTCTCTCCTATTTCTGCAAGAGCTATACAATCCTTGAGAATATATCACTGTGTATGACCAGTGTAATGTCACCAGGTGTAGGAATCAAAATTCTCTCCCCAACACTTTGTAAAGCTGTGGGGTCATTCATAATATGTGCACAATTTTTAGCCAAACCATCAATGATAATTTAGAAAGCAGAAGTCATAACCCTGACACACAATAGCAGTTATGTCTACTATCTGAGCTAAAGGAGTGTAACTATTAGTAGTTGTATTTGGGGAAAATGGACCTGCTATTGTAGGTCAAACATTAAAGAATGAAGTTGTCATGAATTCAGTTCTAATTCCATCCATTTAGTAGATAGTAATACATATATAACCCTAATTCAGTAGCCACGTAAACCTGTCATATACCTTTAAAGTTTATTAATGGAGTTTATGATTTTCTAGATTGAGAAATTAAAAAAATATATTTTAGTGCATGTTAAAACACCTTAAACTAGTAAAAGCCAACTTTACAGAAGTTCTATTGTGTTAAGTTTGATTAAATAAGTGGACCCACAGAATCATATATATTAACATGACTCTTATCACTGGCATTTCTTGTGTAGACACCACTACCAACTTAATAAACAATTGCCATTGAAAATGTTTGGGTTTCTTTAATATTTACTGAAGATACAGGAAAACAAGAAAACGTGCACATATGTATCTATAATTGAAAGCATTAATTAAGATGTTATTTTAATAAACTCCTTTATTATTTTTAGACAAAGAGAGTTTGAATAAGGAAAACATCTTACTTGATGGTTTTTTGGATTGTACTTAACATGGTAATAACTTCTCTTTTAGTTGGAGGGCTGACATGGAGCTTTTCTTGTGAAAGTGCAATACTTTTTGGACAAAAAAGGCTCCACAGAAATGGAGAAAAAAGAACAGTGAAGGTATAAGGTCTATTTCTGCTGTTGATGTTTGCTTGCAACATCTCTGTCAAAAAAAAGGGAATAGCACATGGTCAAATCAGTCACCCCAAAACCTGGCAAATCAGAATTGGCACACTTTGTCTTTGCCAGTCACCTCTCAGAATAAGGGCAAAACCTAATGATGTAATAAAGGATCCGGGGTTCCTAAAATATTACAGCTATTATAGTAACACTGTTCTTTTAAGTCTACCAGTTCTCTCTGGTATCAGTCCGAAGACGTGGACCTCAGAGAGGCTAAAGGTGGAATAGGCTATTTTTTTATTATTTTATTTTAGGCATAAATTTCTGGCACAATTTCGGTTCATAAATATTGTTTATTACACCCCATCTTGTTTATCATATGTAATGATAACACAGGTATGAGCTAGTATCAGTGGGCATTTACACACATGCTCTGGGAGTGTGGGGTGCTTTAATTAGAGTGGTTCTAAGAGCCACTGTAAGCAAAGTGTCTAGAGCATCTCATGTACCAGCATCCCTGCGCTTCAAAATGGCGGTGAAGGAGCTTTATCTAAAGCTTGTCAAATGAGCTCTAGAAAAAGTGCCTCCACCCCCATTTTTAAGCACAAGGACCAGTGCACATGAAATGCTGGAGACTGCTGGAGTGTGGCAATTCGTGCTCCAGAAGACTCAATTAATCGAGTAAATAGTTACAGTGTGTTGGAACAGCTTTGCTGCTTATGTATAGACACTTAGTGAGGTTGCTGATTTTAAAACCCATCAGTCTTTCTAATTTTACCTTTTGCTGGCTTTTATGAACAATTCTATGAAATAGGCTGAGTTAGACTTTATTTCTTTGGACATATATCATAAGCCCTTATGCAATAATTCTTTCATTTAACAGAAAGATGCTTTTGTTTAGTTACATAGCTTATATATTCCTAATCAGAATTTTAGATAGATAGCTTACTGAATACATCATGAGAAATGTATTAGGTGGAGCTGGAAAAGGAGCATCATCATCTTACATTTAGTTTATTAACTCTACTAATACTTCTCAGTCTCCTACAGCATCATGAATCATTATGATTATATAGTTCCCTTCAGAGAAGTGTGAAAAATATCACATACAAAACAATAACAGCTAAATCTACCTCCATGCCAGTGCCACAAAGAGATGGAAAATACGTATTTTTGCACAGTAGCATGTCATGACTTTTGCTGAGAAAAGCTGACAGATTACTGCATAATAGTTAGGAGGAGAAGGAAGAGAATCTCTGAGTAAGATCAAAATTCAGTTTATGAATGCTGAATTATGTTTGAGTTCATTTCCCCCATAATTCATATGATTATTTTTCCCAGTGCTAATTGATATTCATACAAATACACTTTAATCTTTAAAATGTATTCACAGACCTCATTGTAACACTACTTTAAAACAGCAGAATCATACAGATATGGGGTGAGAAAGGGACTCAAGAGAACATCCAGTCCACTGTTGTGCATATCTACACATTGAAGCAAGATCAAGTATGTCTACACCACCAATGACAAATGTTCATCTGACCTGCCCTTGAAATCTTCTGCTGTAGGAGATTATTCAACTTCCCCAGCTAGCCAGTAGCCCCAAAACCAAAGCAATACACAAGTGCTCCCCAAATTTCAAACTATAGAGTTGGAAATCATCTGTGCACTTTTAAACATTGCTGCAGTGTGACTAAAAAGGGATACTCCTTTTGCACTGGCTTATTAATTTTAAGTTCAGTCATTTGAAAAATTACCATGTAATGCCAGTCCCCCTATGTGTGTGTTTAGCTAGCACATACCTGTGGAAAACTATATGAATTCTTCTCAGCAAGATCTGATGCAGGATCCCAATAATCATGGTTCCTTCCATGCCACATATAAATGGCAGGAAGTGTGATTGCAGAATCCTGTATCATATCCCATTGTGTCATATTGCCAGTATCAGTACCCCTTCCCCCCCCCCCCCCCCCCCCCCCCCCAAAATAGAACACTGGGCCTTCTGTCTCCCCCCCGTTTGGCGCCCTGATCAGCTCCTTCCCCCCCCCCCACCCCCGCACTGCCAAAATAGCACACTTGGCCTTCTGTGCTCCCCCAGTTTGGAGCCCTGATCAGCTGAGATGTGCTCCCAGCATCTGGAACACACAAGGGTTTTGAAATATCCCATGGGCTGTAGAGGCTGAGCACTGGCCACACATTCAATTAAAGACATAATAGGAACCAGCCACAAATATATTACACATATATTGTGTAATACTTTTGTATTTTTTTCCTCAGTTTATCACACCATTAATTGACTGAACATTATTCATATCTTAAGTATAGTGTCTAAACACATTATTATTTAATAAAGTTATGTATTGCATTTAACTCTTCAGTCCTATGACAGTTTATTCTTCTCTTAACGGATATTAATTTTGGCATGGCTATAGGAAAACACTTAATCAAGTGCTAAAGTCTCAATGCAATTATTTAAGTTGAACCATGTGACAAAGTGCTTTCCTAAATTGAGGTCTTAAGGCCCAGTTCTGTGACCCGTCACCTTCCATAGCACTTGTTATGTAACCAAGGGGTACATTTACATGTGCTATTGATGCATAGCAATGAACTCCGGCACAATATGCGTATGCCAATATGTATATTGTGCTAGAGTTTATTGCTCCCGAGCACCACGTTTGAACATGCACCTAGGACTACCACACATTAAGCTGGGATAGAACAGCTCTGGCTGGCAGGGGGTCTCGGGGGTCAGCCTGCCAGCCAAGGGCTCCTCCAACCCAGTTCAGTATATACATGCTCATGCAGTTTTGTGTTTTCAAGGCACTTTCATTCGCCAGCCAGCCCTATTAATGTTTATACATGTGTTGCTGCAAAGTAAAAAATTCTACAGCAGAATAGTACTTGTATTTGCAAATAGTAACCTGTAGCAGAGTTTACTTTGCACATGAAGGCACTGAGATGTTAACTGCAGAGCTAATTAGGCAACTCCTCAGTACACTTCTCATGTAGACATGGCCAGGGACTATTATATTACTCTACACAAGGGTTGAAGAACCTGGCCAGCCAGAGGCATTCATTTGACTCTGCTTAGTCTAAGGTTTAATAAAAAAAACCATGTGTTTGTATGGGGACAGGAGAGGGAAAATAAATGAAAGTGAATGCTCTGGTTCATACTTTATCCTATAAGGTTCCACAAAGTTACAAAACAAAGGCAAGTTTTTATCTAGTGGAGAATGTGCAGTGCCATAGCTTTCAGTGCTTGTCAAAAGTCACCCAGTCAGTTTAGGCAGCAGCTGAGCAGGGTGTTTTGGGGCTGCAATTTTGGACTTAGTTGCTTCATTTCTACCTAAGTCCTGCTTTAGCTGCTTAATTCCTTTACTGCAGTGATTCCCAAACTGTGACACATTGTGCACCACCAATTAAAAAGGATATAACCTTAAGTACCACCAGCAAATTTTTCAGTTCAACCTTAAGTAACACCAGCAAATTGTTGTCATATAAAATAATTATAATAAATCTGTTAACGCACACCAATGACAGGTTGTCTGCATACCACGGGTGGTACTGATACCACAGACTGGGATGTGCTGTTTACTGGATCCAACCCTTAGCCCCCAGTGTTATCTCAGTGAGCTGGAGTCTAGTGTTAGTATAAATCATTCAGCTTTTCAGTCACCAAAACACTTTGATATATTTATAGGCTTACCCTGCATGGTCAAGGCTATATTTTACATACATATGACATGCACATTCTTCAATCTCTTAAAAAGCTGGAATATTTTTGAAGAAGAGGCAGTGTGATCTGAGGAATTCAGCACAAAGTTAAGAATGAGGCATTGAGTTTTAACCCAGACTGCACTGAATTGCTGTGTGGGCCTGTGACAGTTATCTCACCTCTCTGCCAGCATTTTACCAGCAAAGGGATAATAGGGTATATCCACTTATCTAAGCCTCAGTGATGTGAATTAATTTCTATGGAGTGTTTTGAACATGTGAAGTGTTATAAAATTATCAAGTATCATTTGTTCTACTGGTATTTCTAATCAGAGTATATGTAGTGGAGATATTTTTCAAACCAGGAAAACCTTTCAGACCTGCAGATCTATTTCAAGTGCAGCCGCTGAATGTATTGACATATATTTATGCTACATTTTTTTATTTATATATATATTTATTTTTATTATTGAATATAATGGAATCATATTTTTAACCAAAAAGAATCAATGTAAAACTCTATAAATGTATGCTTCAGAAATAATCATGTTAATCTGGAGATTAGACCTAGATTATCCCTGGTATAACTCCACTGGTGTGCATTCCAGGCAACTTCACTGAGGTCAATTAAATTCCATCACATATTATTTTGGCACACTATATATATCAGTCAGCTAATATCCTTCCTATTATCACAGGTTCCTATTGGCTAGTTCCTTGGGGCTATCCATTAGGCAGTGATTTTTTTTTTTATCTATATATTTAAACAGATCAATATCTTACATTCTGAAAATTGAGACAAAGATTTTATCTCAAATTGATGTATAAAGGAACTCCTTTGTCAATTAAATTGGCAATTCATGACAGGCAGAGAAATTTTGGATGCTAACTGGATCACATTTCACAAATCCTTTTCACTTAACATAATCTATCTTGTTCCACAAATAACTGAAGATGCTGTGTAACCTGAGACAGCCTGTTGTCGAATCAATTGTCGACTTCTGCTTTTTTAGTCAGTGTGACCAGGGAAAGTTTAATTGGCTATCACATTACCATGTAAGAAAAGCTGAATGAAATGCATACTGTTTGTAGACTCTATTTCCCAACAAACTGTTAGGCTATCCTGGGTATGTGTTAGCTCCTGAAAACAGAAATAAATAAATAATGTTTTCACATTTGTAAGGGAAAAAATAACAAAATATAATCTTTGTTCGATTTTATTATACAAACTGTGATATTACAGCTTCCAAATCTCTCTTTAAAAGTTGCAAAATTGAGTTTCAAGATTAATGGTAAAAAGCATTGATCATTTGAATGTTTTATTAGCTAAATATATGTTGAAACCACTTCTGTGAGTATTAAATGGACACCATGGAGCTAGAATTTATATTAAAGATTTATTATTTCCCATATCATCTTCTGACATGTCTTTGTATTGTTCCAGCTGAGCAATATTTTTGCTATTTTATTTATTCTTTCTGTGACCAGTTTTTTAAAAAGTGTTTTCTTTTACTCAAAGCTTCTGTATTAGTCAATATAATTAACATTGATGAATGACATAACATTCAATTTTCTTTGGACAGCATCACATAACACCAAAAAAACCAACAGTAGGAGATGTATTAAAACAGTAGGAAGCAATGAGTTAATAAAATTTGATTCAAGGATGGTTATGCTTTACATGTCAGTACTGTGCCACTTGCCCTGTCACACACTGTTCTACCTATTAAATATCAAAAGATGATGCAATGCAAAATTGTTATTTCAAACTTGAAAAGAATGAGGCATTTCATAGTTAAGGTTCCACACCAGCTACAACTCTGCTGCTTTGCACCATTTCATGATGAAAGGGTCTTTTATTATATGGTCACACAAAGCTGGTTAATCAATGTGCCTTTCTATTGGCCTAATAAAGAAATGTCATGCCACGACAAGGATCTTCATTTGTTTGTAATCACAAGCTACCTATATGCAATATTTGTATGTCTTCAAATGTATTTCAGTACATTTACTGCAGAGATGCTGTGGGCATACACTGTCTACTATGTTCACTGATCAGAGCATTTACTATAGCTGCTATGATAACTGCTATGATATCATAAAATATTCAGGGTTTAGAGTAGCGGGTGGGTGGGTGGGTAGGTGTTTGTCATTGCCTAGTTGACTGGCAATTGCTGTTGATGTTGGTGGTGGCAGAAAGCTCTTCTGGCTTTTTTCTTCCTGGTTTTTGGTTTTTTTGGACTACATTTCCCAGAATTCCTGAGCTCACTGATCATCATACAGTTTCCAGTGGGGACTCCCACTGGAACCCTCCCGTTCCCTGCCCAGGTACACCATCAATCTGTTTGTGTAGTGCCACATATGGCTTTTGGAGGTGCATTGTGAATTGTTTTATAAATGTTTTTGGAATGTCTTTGAAAATATGGGTTGCTCTTCAGCTTGGTCCCCTACCCACCTATCCTACCTAGAGCTATAATAGTTAACCTTCTCACCCACATGGCGAGAGGGCTCATTCAGATGTGGGTGACAATAAGTAATGCCCCCTTCCCCCAAACCACTCTCAGTCTGGAAGCAGCAAACCCCTAGCCGAGTCCAGATTTCCTCCCCCTTCCCTTGACCGTCCTCCCTTCCATCCCCCGTCTGCAATATCACACACCCCTGTAGACAGACACAGATTTAAAGTGTAAATAAATTATTTTAACATAACCAGGAGAAAGAACAAAGCACTCCTAGGTGTTGTTGTCAGCAATATATTCCTGCTAGACAATCATACACAAGGGCCACCCAACCAACCTCTCCTTGAGGATATCTCCTCGGTCCCTATGCTGCTGCTGCTGCCTGGAAACATCTCCGTTGTCTGCTCACTGCCTGTCATGCTACTTCTTCCCATGATTCCTTGAAAACCTCTCCCCAACTCTCACAGATATTATGCAGCATGCAGGCTGCCACTACAAAAGCCGTTATATCTTCTTGCTCCATCTCAAGCTAGCACATAAGCACCCTCCATCGTCCTTTCAGTCAGCCAAATGCACATTTCATGGCCATCCTGCAACTGCTCAGTTAGTAGTTAAAAACCAGCTTCTGCGGGTTGGTTATGTTCCCTCCATAAGGCTTCATGAGCCAGGGCTTTAGCGGGTAGGCAGCATCCGCCAATATAACCAGGGGAACGGCAACACTGCAGAACACTGTCTCCTCCATGCTGGGTGCATAGTGTCCTTTCTCCATGAGGCCAGGCAGAGGGGAGTTTCTGAACACACACACATCATAGGCACTGCTGGTCCATCCGGTATAAATGTTCGTGAACCAGCCCTGGTGGCCCACCGTGGCTTGCAGGATCATGGAGGCATATACTTTCCTGTTTGTGAAAACCCTCCCCACAGGGCACAGCACTGGGATATGAGTGCTGTCAAAAGCCCCCATGAAGTTCAGGGATCCCTTCTCATTAAAGCCGTTTATGACTTGCTGTGGATGTCATGATGGCCATTGCAACCCTCTTGTCTGGTGGGATGGCAGGACTCATGTTAGTGTCCTGCCTCATGATGTGGGGCCCCAGTATGAGGACGATATGATAGAATGTCTCCCTTTTTATTCGGAACATCTCCAGCCACTGCTGGTTGGCCCAAGTCATCAACACAATTCACGCCCACTAGTCTGAGCTGCTTTTACAGGCCCATACCATGCAGATTCTGGTCCTCCTCAGGGTTCTCAGCAGAGCCCAGTCAAATTCCACTTCTTCACTTTCCTCTGTACATTCCAAGTCCTCTGGGTACCTGTATCTTCTTCTTCTTATTGTTATTAATGCTGTTAAACCAAAAAAACAACTTGCCAGTGAACACTGTAGCACAGTTCCTATCCTTCTCAAGGGTTGCAGTAGTAATCCCCAGGTAAAAAGCATTTGCAAAAGCAGTACTGCCACCTCTTCCTCCTCCTCCTCCTCTTTGTCCTGCTCACCCATGTCCTCTATATTCTCCATATCGGAGGACTCTTCACTGCGTTGTTCTCCATCATCATGTTCATGTATTTCATCCTCATTCTCCATTTTGCCCCTCTCCATCAGCAGCAGTTTCTCACCCGTCTGCACCAAGAGGAGGGCAGGGACTGTAGGGTGTTGTTTGATTTGGAGCTTGGTGTAGCTGCTTTTTCCACACTTCAACCTGGCACCCCGGGGAATTGGGGCTTTTGCACATCCTTTCATCCTGAGCTTAGCAGCCACTGGTGTTCTGATGTAATCAAGCTTGCAAACAAAAAAATGTTTTGCCTACTCTTCTCCTGGTAATGTAGGCTACTCATTGCCACTTTAGGGAAAACAGGCTGTGCTTCTGTAATAAATTATTGTGCATAAGCAGGCAGGTAGATATCATTTTTTGCAACATTCTGGGGCATTGAGCCACCATCCCAAAGTACAATAGCCTTATTTACCCCACCACCAGGTCTTTTTTTGTTGTTAAACTGGGTGTTTCATCACCTTTGGGTGACTTGACACTTACAGGTAATGACTTCACAATCCTTGGGATTTTCCCAGACCCTCATGCAAGCACAGCCTGAGTATAAAGGCACCCCCCCCACACACACACAAAAAATGCCAGCTCCCTTTCATAAATCGCTTGTGCTGTTGACCACGAACTGCTTTGCCATGTCTCAGAGAGCCAAGACCAGCAGTATGGAGCTGACAGCCAAGGAGGCTGATACCTCCAATGCCTGCATTTCAGGGTGGTTCAGGGTCATGGTAGGATGAAGGCAAAGAAGCACAAGTAACTAGTGTGTTGCAACCAATAAAACCTCATGGTTTCCTGGCTTCCTGTGTCTGCCTCCATATCCACCCTTACACTGCTTGGATGCAAAGGTGGATTTCGTTCATTTTTTGGGTTCATTTTTTGGTTCGTTTTTCCTGCTGCTTACTACATGGTGGTGGCGGCAGGGGAGAGGGAGGTTGGTAATCTCTCTTCCACAGGGACACAGGGGTCTCCAGAGGTAAACAGGGGGACTGCCTGGGTGGGTCCCAACATGTAAGTGCTGGCCTGCACACCAGCATTTTGCAAAGCCACCAGCCACTTTGCAAAGTTGCAAACAGGGGCTCATGCCTTCTCAGGCTCTTTGGCTTACCCTTTACAACCCTTCTTTGCATTTTCCCTAGACAGAAACTTTGAAAATATGCTTTTTCAAGATTCTTTTCACACTCTTTTCCAGGCAGGTGCCAGGTATTGTCTCCTTTGTTTTGGAACACCAAAGCAAGGCCAGGGAGGTGGGGCAGCATGGGGTTTAAGACCTGCTTTACTTGCACACAAACCCAGGGACTTTGCAAACTTTTCCACCTTCTTTTCATGCTCTTTTCCAGTCCAGCACCAAAGTATCTGGGGTTTTTTTCCACATCAAAATGAGGCTGCTGGTGTGTGTGTGGGGCGGGGGGGAGGGTTGTCCTGCTCATACACTATAATTTGGGGAAGCAGAGGTTGGGGTGTGTTTTTGCTGTATTGATGAGGGAGGTTTGAAGTGGGTTAGGGATAACAGCACAGTGGGGGCAGAGAAGGACTCATCCCAGTCATGAGACTTGCCCCTGGGGGGCACAGCAAGGGTGAATCCAAGGTTCAAGAAGACTGCAGGATGATCAAGTGGAGTGCAGTGAAGCTTTGAGTGCTATTTGATGCCCACACCCCTATGATGTGTGACTCAAAAGAGGACATGGTGATATGCTACATGCCACCTTTGGTAAATAATTCCTGACACTTGTGTGTGCCCTGAGGGTGGCAGGGTCATCCCTAGGGGGGTGCAAATACAAGTGACTACCCCAGGCACAGTGCTTTGGGACCCCCAGAAAGATGGGTGGTGCAGATGGGGCGGCTCTTCAGCACCACTGCCGGCCTCGCATCCAGACACTTACCAACTCCCCTCCCCTGCTGTTGCTGCTACCACACACAGAATCAGCTCTGCGTGGGGGGATGTGTTAATTTGCCCAAGGCCCTGCACCAGTGGTGTACCATGGGTCCCTGGGGCCTGGGGGACAAGCCCAGGGTGCTGCTGCCCTTGCTCCCATGTCCACCCCAGAGAAGCCACCTTCTGCAGTGGTTTCAGTGGGTGGGAGAGGTGAGGGCAAGCACTGTGGAGTGGTGGCACTCCCTTTGCACCTGCCAGTGGCACCCCTTTTGTGTCCATGCCAGGTCGGAAGCACCGTACACCAGTGCCCTGCACCCTGATAGGGTCATCTCTAGTTGGGGGGATGCATTGTTTAGTTTAATTTTTTTGTAAATGGGGCTGGTGGAATTTTATGGGCATGAAGGAAGGTACGTGAGGTGCACAAGAGGCACCAATACAAATTCTGATGCTCTTTCTATCCTCCCTCCCTCCAGTTTTTAGATCTCCTTCCACTGCTAGCTACAGGATGATCAATCCCTCTTGGTGTGACAAGAGACAGAAAGACAAAGGAAGAAAGAGAAGATGAAGAGGATGACAACACTTCCTTCAGGATTCTTTCAACAACTGAACTATTATACACTATAATTATAATTGACTTTCATCCTGACTTGTATAGATATATAATATAATAACAGGTAATATGAATAATAGGAGTCAATAATACTATTAATTCCAATAGTAATATATTAATAAGTTTTTAGTAATAGTAATATGAATGATGATTTATTAATAGTCAATAATAATTGTAATGGTTCAATTTCTTATAACAGCATTTCAAAGCATGTAGATCTGCCTTATCACCCTGAACACATCACACACATCCTGGGCCTCCACCACATATACATATAGCTAATGCATGATATAGACTTACGTTATATAGACTTATGATTACAGTTCAATTCCTTATAATGAGAAAGCAGATACTGAGCATAAGGCAGGTAATTTCTGTGCCCTCCCTGCCTCTTTCCCCATGGGGGGCGGAGAGGAAATGCCCACCTCCTTATTCAAACTTCTCCCTAAGTCACTCTATTCCCATGGAGAAGAGATATATACCCTTCTGCTTTACATACTACCTTTACTGAACTTGTATTACTTCCTTCTCCTGGTTGCTGGCCACAAGTACTGCTGAAGCTTCTCTTCTGTGTACTACTTGAATTGTAGAGGCTTTCTTCACAGGCTTTGGCCTCAGCATCAGCTCGAGTATGGTAAGAGTTGCACAAGTTCTGAAGATCCATTTCATATTATTTTGGCCCTCCTCCTTGTTGCTGGCCTGTTTGCTAATGAGCATATTATGGAATTGTAATTAGAGGATTGTTGCTGGTCACAAATGCAGAGGTTTTCTTCTTGGTTGCTGGCCAAGACCTCCAGCAAATTCCCTCCTGGGGTCTGGGTAGTAGGCCCAGGCCTGTGGGCTCCTCACCCCACTTGCCCACCTCTGCCTTACACCTCTCTGTTTCACCCTTGTAACTTTTGAATCATTGCTGGCCACAAAGGAAGCTGTGCTCCTGAGCTATGACCACTGCAGTGGCAGAAACTGAGGTGTCTTCATGGGCTTTGGCCTGAGCATCAGCTCAATTTGCACAAGTTCTGCAGGCCCATTTCATATAGTCTTCTCACCCTCCTCCTGGTTACTGGCCATGTTGTACATCAGCATGAGTTGGACAAGTTCTGCAAGTACATTTCATTCATTGCTGCAGAGGGCTTAGGGCACAGGTTGGGTCTTCCACTAGGGAAACTGAGGTTTGATCAAGTCACAAAAGCATTGGACGCAGGTATCACGGAGGATGTAGTCTTTCTGGACTTCAGCAAGGCCTTTGACACTGTCTCCCACCCCATTCTCATCAAAAAACTAGGTGACTGTGGCACTGATGCCTACACAGTCAGATGGATTGAAAATTGGCTGAAGGGTCGTACTCAGAGGGTAGTGGTGGACGGGTCTTTTTTGACCTGGAGGGAAGCCGGCCAGCTGAGTCAGGCCATACATCTCCACCTGAGGGGGCCCCTTTGGGACCATGCCTGCCCCTGCCCTTGACCCAGCTGTCTTCCTGCTAGGACATGTTCAGTAACCAGGAAGGGGGTGCAGGATGACTCCCTCCCTCTCCCTCACCCACCCACGTATGCCCCAACTCAGCCAACCAATGAGTCAGGCCATACATCTCCACCTGAGGGAGCCCCTAGGGGACTGTGCCTGAGGGGTCCTACCTGAAGGGGCCTCTAAGGGACCATGCCTGGGGGTCCCTACCTGAAGGGGCCCCTCCCTCCCTAACTAAGCTTTATGGGTGAGTTTGTTTAGTTTTCTTTCTTGCCAGAAATGCTGGCTGCACAGTAGCACTGGCAAAGCATTCAACCTCTCCATCCAATAACAGTCCACCCTGCAACTTTCCAGTATTGCCATGACTCCATAGAAGTTGTGCAGTCATCATCTCTCTGAAAAGTACCCAACCTATCCACCCACCCACGAAAAGCACCTCACCCACCATTGGACATGCATGCCATATAGACCAAAAATAAAACACTGCTAGGACACAGCCAATAACCAGGAAGGGCAAGTAACCAAGTTGGCTGCCTGCCTCCCTTGCTCTCTCCCTCCCACCATGCAACCCTCCATCCATCCATATCATATCAAGGGATTACTCAAGGAACCTTAGGAGCATATTGTGAATTGGTGTTTATTTTGTATTTCATTTGCTGGCAATGGTTGTACTGTAAAAAAATGTATTCACCAGTTGACTACCAACATCATTGTTGAATAAAAAAAAAAGTCTATATTGTTTTACCTTTATTGTGCTTTCTCAATCAAATTGAGTACAATTCAATGTATTGTGAAGAAATAAAGAGGAGGAACAAACAATTCTGGTTTGTACTTGCGCCTGCTTGATTTCAGGGCATGAACCTGGGAGTAGGGGAATGATTTGCAGCCAGCCAGGGGCGGGAGTGAAGTAGCTTTGGAGGCTGGACACAAAGCTGATCAGAGCCTGTATTTCAGATTGGTTGACCTCCCCTCCAGGCACCTCAAAAATTTGCCTGGGAATAGCCATCTGCTGCATAACACTTCTGGCCCCTCTATAGGGAGCAGAGTGCTTTTTGAAACCATGGCCTTGGCTAATTAGCAGTTCCCCGCTTAACTGATACCCATTTGATGAGGACATGCCAATACCTAGTTTAGGAGAAGGAGCTATTACACATTTCTTGAATTTGGATGAAAAGTTCTCCCACAATGATGCTTTCTTTGAATACACTTGACTCTGCAGAGTTTTAGAGGTAGCTGAAGAGATTACCCTGGACTGCCTTGGAAGTGCTGCTCCTCATTTCCTTCTCACCTTCTCCCTGTCCTTTGAGAAGGCTGAGAGGAGAAATATGACAAGAGAGGACAAAACAATCCTGAACAAATCTGATGAGCTCACTCCAAAATTCCATCAAAATCTGATGAGCTGGGGGGCAGATTGCAAACCCAGCTCTGAAAGGTGCTGCATGCAGGGTTTATTAAAAAATAAATAAATAAAAATTGCATTGCAAAGAAAGTATTGGATTTAAAAAAAAACATTTTTGCATTGCGCCTCCCATAACAGTACAGCCTGCAAAGAAAAAGCTCCAAAAAAAAGGAAGCTGTTTTGGAGCTGGGCATCAGGCATTAACCCCAACCCCCTCGGTGACCATGCACGTGAAATGCATTATAATGCATTAAAGACTTACTAAAGTCTTTAAAGACTTATTAAAGACTAAAGGCCCTGGGAGGTCCATGCGTGGAGAAGTTTTGCAGATTGCCTGCTTGTCACTGGGAATGTGTATGGTTGTTTAGTCTTTTTTCTTATAAGACATCCTGGCTGTACCACACCCTAGCTAGCACTTAACAAGCATTCAACCTCCCTCCCTCCAATAACAGTCCACTCTGCAACTCTCTGCAGCTCTTTCCAGTAATGCCATGACTCCATAAAAACCCTCCAAGCACAGCATCCCCATGCTGAGATGGGCACAGTCTCCAAAAACAAACCCAACCATCCATCCACCCCATAGAAAACATGACACATATATAGAGACAAAATAAAACATGTTACTGAAAATGGTGCAGCTTTAACAATAACTATATACAATTTAACAATATAATATATATACAGAATGTAAAAAACATTTTTTTTAATTGATATTTCATTCTACTCTCTTCACTATCTTCATTCATTACTGGGCTCTAGGCTGGTTGCCACACCTGGTGAGTTCTGTGAGGAGTTTTCTGCAAGGAGGGGGAAAAAGGAAGAAGAGGAAGTGGAGGGGGGTTTGGTGCACAGTCTAAAAAACAGACTTTTTCTCCCCCCTTCCTTCCCATACACACACAAGATCAATGGGACATATTATCTAAATATCACCTAGGACACTGAATATCCTGGGTATTGGGTCTGGAAGGCAGTGTCCTGCCCCTGGACCTTTGGTCATGGTTCTAAAATGGAATGTGATGAAGTTCAGAAGGTTTGAAATACTGAAGAAAGTCATGTAACCACTCGCTCCAAAGTTTCAAACTAGTTGCAAAAAACTTACCATTATGGTGATGCTGCAGGGGCAGAAGAATTAAGAGAGGGCAGAAAATTAAGGGATTATTTGTCTTCCCCACTTTAAAATAATAATTGGTCTGAGCAGACCCATCCCAACCTGAACTGCATGCTTTGAGGGATGAGTGAGGAGTGAAGGAGGGTAGAAAAGAACACACAGCAGTACCTACTAGCTAAAGGCCAGAACACAGCACCCCCTCATGGCAAAGGGGATTAATTAGACGTCTTTGGATTCTCTGGCTGTTTGCACAAACAAATCCACAGTTGGAGCAGAGTAACTGGAAAGCACCACAAATTAACACATCTCCAAGTAGTGTTAGTTTAAGGCACTAAATGGACTTTAGAGCAGCGGGCAATCCTGGGTCGTGCAAACACAAATGCAGTTGTGTCAACATAAACAGGAAATATCGTTTCATCTACACATGTCCTTAGATTATTGAATATGTAAAACCTTGAAAACACATAAGTACGCTAACATGTATACACTGATAAAATGATAAATCAATAGACAAAGGTATATAGTATTTCCAAATATTCAAAAATCAAGAGCCAGGGTCCAAAAAATCATGAGATTGGCTTAAAAATCATGAGATTATTTAGAAAAAGGACATCAAACTCATTTGGTTCCATGGACTAGATGAGTGGCATGGGGCTAGTGCATGGGCCACAATGGACCCATAGAGTTAGGAATAGGTCTAGAGGTGTTGCAGGTCTGAACACCACAGCCTTGGAGCCCCAGAGTGGCCACTGTATGCAGCATAGCCCCAGAGTGGCACATGGCCAATCAGGGACTGTGTTGCTCACAAAGTGCACTCTACCATTTCGGCTAAAACAGGCACCACATGCAGTGTGTGTGGCCTTAATTAAAAGAGGTGGCATGAGCAAATTAATTAATTTTGAAAGCTATTCCAGTTTCAAATCCAAAATGCATTAAATACATGAGAAATACCAAACAAAACTACAGAGTTTATAGGGGACTTCTTGTGTAGGCCTTCCACGCAATGGAATGACTTTTCTGGCCAGGCAATGTCACAGCATCAGCGGGACAAAACTACCATAGCAAGCATAGCAAGTCTTCTCAGATTTCTACTTTCCTAACTGTTGAGCTTCCCAAGGGTTAAGCTACTTCAGCAGTTATGAAGATGTCCTACAATGTTTGTTTTTCTTTCTACAGTTGACATGCCTTCATATAGAATTATGTCACCAACTCTCGCCAATCACCATCTCACAGCAACTGTCTCGCCAATCACTCTCTTGGAGCAACCAATGCCTCATTACTTTGTTACCCACATTCTGTCTGTCACTTTTCTCACTGCTAACTAAGGCAGTTATGTAAGAGATTACACAATTCACCTAAGTAGGTCATCTATGTAGGTCACTCCTCATTGCAAGACCTCAAAATGGCATTGGACATGTCCAGGCTTTTAAAATGGATGTCAAGGTCTACGATCTGACATACCCCACATGCTGCCTGTGGGTCATTCCAACACCCACAAACAGCAGCCAGATGATATTGCTCCACAGGCCAGATTAAGCCCCCAGGCCATATATTTGACACTCCTGATTTAGAATAACAGAGAGTTTTTCGTGGGGGGGTCCTCATTTTAGATCATTCGCTATGTACTCAATCCTTATTTTAATACAGGAAAACTAAAAATGTACTTGTATTTTTTTTTTCAATGATAGGTGATTGTATACATAACCATAGAATTCAGGCCTTGACAAAAAAAACCCCAGGTTTTTCATGGTAAGACTACCATTAAATCTGTGACATTTAACAATGTCAGGTCTGCTTGTGTGCATCAAATATAAAGCCTCTTCCAATTTAAGACATGCCCACAACAGTTGATAGTCAGTTTAAGAAAACTAAAACATCAAATAAAGAAATCTTTTTGAGAGAGAACTTTCTCTTTTTTTTTACTTTTTCTACTTGCATTTTAGAGCTATTTTTAGAAGGAATCTTTTGGTTTTAACATTATATCATATTTAAAGGAATGTGGTGTGTGTATGAAGGAGAGAGAGAGACAGGGAGAGAGAAAGCATGTAAAGAAATTCTGTTCTTTATTTCTTAGATGCCTGGAACAACACAGAACTCATAGCCTGGATCAATGGGGTCTATGGGGCATTAAGCTGCCTTTATACTCTTCTGAACCATAGTAATTGGGCTCTAAAGACAGAGCTAGATACAAAAAGGACTTAGGTGCTACAACAATGAGAACTTTAATAATAAAGTTGAAGTGAAGTGAAATATATAACCTAGGTAGGTATTTATGCTTGCTATGCAGTGCATAGGGAGAATTAGGTTTCTCAGAATGGGAATCAAAATAAATGGCATGGTGAGCAGGGAGATGACCTGAGCAACCAACAGGGAAATGTTACGGGCAGGGTGCATCTTCAACCACACCTCCCTCTGAGACAAGGTCCTATACCAGGATAGAGGAAAGTCACTCCTTCCACTTGGAATCCACAGCCTGGAGGCAGGTAGCTATGGTGCTGAGGCAATTACCTGGCCTGTCATCAGCTTGTGGTTTGAAGCCATGCTCCCAGATTTCTGTGACATCTTCACCTATTTTTGCAGGGTGAGGTTCAAAAGGCCCCTTCCTGAAACCATCATGTTTTGAAGGCAAGTCTCTACTGGTGTGGCCTTTCTTTGTGGTGGGGTGAGCAAATATATCCTTCTCCTGTTGAAGCTGCTCCGCTATCAAGAAAATAATCATAATCAATTGCATCAGGAAAAGAGAGTGGTAATGGATCTGTAGCCTATTTAGGGCACTCAGCTGGTAGGAGGAAATCCTGGTCTTCACTACTAAGACTTTTTTCTGTGTTCTACATTAAATAGACACTAGATAAAATACATAAGAAATCCTTGGACCACAAACTGGAAGCCAACTGCCCCCGAGGTAGGTGCTCTCACTACAAGGCAAGAGAGCCATGTTCGTTCAGGATACTTAACTTTTTGATTCCAAGGAAGTGTGAGCTGTGAGCTAACTTCTAGACATATTCAAAAGTACAATTCTAGGAAAAGAAAGGAGTTTAAAATAATAAATTTGGGTTGCAGCCCTAGAGGAGGATGGAAATCCAGGAGTAGCCCAGAGTCTGAGGCAAGTAAACTGGGAAATGGAGAATAAGAAACTGAGAGACAGAGGAAGAGGAAGCCAGCAAGGCAACCATCTGACCAGGAGATTCAGGGAATCATCTGACACTGAGAGCCCTACCAGGCTCAGAACTTGCCTCAGGATTCCTCCCCTCTTCTACTTGAAGGATGGATAAGATTAACTCTTTTTCCAACAATGCATGGCAGGCAAGCAGGACTGGGAGATCTCCAAACAGGCACTGATTGCAGGATTGATTGTAATAGGAGGGAGAGACCCCCTCCCCTGCCTGCCCCTGTCACACCACCTTTCATGTTGAATACAATAGGTCACACAGAATAGAAGTTTTTTAACCTACATTTCCATCATTTATAATGTTGGGGATTTTTAATTGCAGTCTTAACGTTCAATTCTTGTTGTTTTTAGAAAATTGTGGGATGTTTTTACTACATCATTATATTAAGATGTCCCTTTATATAAGTTACTGTTATATATTTACAGCTTTTTCTTAATGAAGTGTTTATTCTGAGAATTACCAGTTTTGTATTATAGAAATTTTACTTTCTTTTTTTTTTTATAAAAAGACTTATATGTTAGATAGGCACAAACAATTCTGAAACTGTTACCTAATTTAACTATATACCTGTAGAAGTGACAAAAAAGACAGAACTGATTCTTTTTTTAATTTAATTTATGAGCTGAAACCTTAAAGTCAGTTACAGTAGAAATCAAGTACAAAAATTTTAACTTACTCTTATTCATAGATTTGCAATTGTGTGAAAAATAACTTGGGAGAATCTTGACAAGACGTTTACTGTGAAGTAGACTAATTAGCTCTTCAGTGAATGTCTTGCATCTACACATGCAGCCCTATTAGACCACAGGAAACTAATTAACTCAACAGCAGGATAGTACTTATATTAAAAAGTTCTGTGGCAGAGCTTTTTACTCCAGAGCACCGCACATGTAGGTGATGATGGGGCTAGCTGGGGCATGAGAGTGCTTCAGTAAGGAAGCTGCCTGTTAACTAGCCCCACACTGAAGCATTCTCATGTCCCAAGCAGCCCCTCCACAATACGCTGAGCCAGAGTAGAGCATCCCTGGGCTGACCCCCCAGACCCCCTGCCAATCAGAGCTGCTCCAACCCAGCTCAACATGCCATAGTCCTGGGTGTACATTTAAATGGCATTCCCAGGAGCAATAACTTCTGACACAATAAATGCCAGAGTTTCTTACTTCAGATTAAGAGCACATGTAGACATACCCTGTAGCATTTTAAAAGACACTGTATAGATATTTTAGGCCACTGACAGGATTATTTTTTTAAATGCAGTGGGATCTGACCCCTAATCCCAACAAATGAGCCTCCTAGAATGCCACACATGCATGCAGGATGCACAATTTTGGGATTGGGGATCAAATCCCAATCATGCCCTACTTGCGAGGGCAAAGGGAGCCTGAGATCATGATCCTGGGCTTCCCCTACATCAACAAGTTGAAAGCCAAGCGCTCAAAAATCTGATGATTGGTGGGTTTTGGGAACATGCCAGGGTTCCTACTAGCCCCAGTGCAGTTACTAGAGTCAGTTGATGATCAGCTGATCATCAGCTAGATTGGGGCTCTATCAGTGCCGGTTGGAGTCCCTGGTGCTATCTTAATCCTGCCACCTCTGCAATGTAAACCAGCCACAAAACAGTAACTTCTTGTGGCTTCCTTAATTGCCTGAACATGTGGCTGGATTACTACTTAAGACACAATCAACAGACTAATCATGTCTTAAGTATAACATCTGCCAGGAGCCTTAAAATCTTATCAGAAAAGATATGGGAAAACTAACAAAATGTTTTAAGAATAGAAATATTTTAACACATTTTAAGTGAACATTTCAATATTCTTCCTTCAGCACAAATATCCTAAAATGCTTACAGAGTAGTAGGGTATAACAAAATTTAATTGTTACACTGATATTTCTTTGGGTCAAGTGATGTATGCAGTATGACTTTTCATTCGGTGTTTGGACAGTATTTGGCATTACAGGGCACAGCAACCACCCGAATCAAACAAACAACACAACTGGGGAAAGAAATTAAGACTTCCCAAAGATTTATTTCAGTTTGAATAACCAAAATCATTGATAACACATTATCATAAACCGGGGATGGACTACATGACCTCTGGAGGTCCCTTTCAGTCCTACTTCTCTATGACTAAGAAATGTTGTTATATCTGCAGGACTGACTCCTGACATGAGTCTTATGAAGTTTAGAGCCCTTGGGAACTTTGCTGTCTAGTTGACAGTCACCATGATAAGATAAAATCCTAAGGGGGATTCAGTTCTGTAAAGCCGCTAGAACCAGTATAGTAATACTTTATACCTTCTGCAAAAGAAGTCAAATGAAATAAAATTATTTCATCTTTTAAAATGTATTTTTTCCACTAACTTATTATTTTGCCAAAACAAAACCAATACAATTTTCAATCTATAAAAGAAAAGTTTATTTTCCACCGGCTTTCCCATAAAAGGGTGTTGATGAAAAAATAAAAATCAGTTTTGAGAGCTGGTAGTGTATCCTTTGGTAGTGTAGCCTTTGTAGCAGCTGTAGGTGAATCTACACATGCTATTAATGTGAAGCAATAAACTCTGATACAGTTTGTGCTAAAGTTTATTGCTACTGAGTGCCATATTTACATGTGCATCCAAGACTCTAGCACGCTGAGCTGGGTTGAACCAGCCCCAACTGTCAGGGGAGCCAGGGGGTCAGCCTGCCAGCCTGGGGGTGCTCCAACCCAGTGCAATGTGCAGCAGAGGGGCTGGCTGGAGCACAAGGGTACTCCAGTGCGGGGCTAGCCGGCAAGCAGCCTCTACACCATAGCACCCTCATGCCCCAGCCAGCCCTGTCAGTGTCTACATGTGAATTGTGGTGTACTAAATAACACTGCTTTGGGATAGTACTTGTGTTAACAAGTACAAACCTATGGCAGAGTTAATTAGTTTACTGTAGCCTAATAGGGGTTCCCATGTAGATGCTGAGACTTTACTGCTGAGCTAATTAGGTAACTGCAGTAAACATCTCATGTATGTACACAGTTGATGCATCTACATGAGATGCTACGTCGCCGTAGTGATGAGCTATGGTGACACAGTGTCGGTGGGCACGAATCATAACACCAACCCTACACAGCAGCAGCAATGAGCTACTGCACAGTAGGGGTGGAAACAACCCATGTGCTGTTGGGACTGCACAGTGCCTTAGCAAGTACTAAATGGCTGCACAGTAACAAATTCACTGTTGGGCACACATGTAGATGTTCCCCCTGTGTTTCTTTCATTTTTTTCCATCCCCATGAAAATCTACTAAAATTTAGTCAAATTACAAACCTTTGAAAAATTACAGTTATACAAGTTTGGTAAGGACTCTCTCAATTTTAGCAGCTTAAAATATCTCAAAACGTGATTCCTTTTTATCATGGTTATGCTTATCATAGCTCCTAGTGCAGGGGTGGGCAATTATTTTGGGTGGCGGGCCGCTTACTGAGTTTTGGCAAGCCATTGAAGGCCACATGACAGGCAGCCAGGGGCAGATAAATATTAATTTTCTAAATTTTTTAGGGGCCCTGTGGGCCGGATACAATGACTTGGTGAGCCACATCCGGTCTGCGGGCCGCATTTTGCCCACCCCTGTCCTAGTGCTATTTAGTTTTCAAACATACCGCCATCTCATAGTGATTCACCACATTCTATCTCCTCACAAAGAATTGTAAATTCTCTAAGACAAGAAGAAATTTGATATAAAAGGCAGTACTGAAAACTGGTTGGAGAAGATTCTGAAAGAAAAGAGAAGGCAAGGAGCAGAGGAGGGGAAAGCGGAGAAAGAGGGCATGTCTACATGCGCAAGTAATGAGCACGAATAAACTCCAGAGTTTATTGCTCCAGAGTTTTTTGTTCCTGGGTGCACTGCTAGAATGTGCACAGTTTATTCATGGCAGGCTGTCTGCTCTGACCAAGCTCCTGCTTGCTACCTCTACTCTGAAGCATCCTCATGCCTCAGTCAGCCCCCCTGCAGCACATGGAGCCTCAGTGGAGCAGCCCTGGGGTGGCAAGCTAACCCCTGGGTCCTCTACCAGCCCAGGCTTCCCTGACTAGGCTCCACATGCTGTAGAGCAGCTGACTGAGGCATAAGGGTGCTTTAACACAGAGACTGACTGGCACCTAGCCCTGCAGTGAAGCACCCTGTGTCCCAGCCAGCCAGGGCAGCCTCTACATGTGCACTACTGCACATGAAATAACTCCTCAGCAGGGTAGCACTTGTATTTACAAGTATGGTAGTATTTACAAGTACTACTCTGCTACAGAGTTAATTAGTTTCATGCACTTTAATAGGGATACCAAGACATTTACTGTGCAGTTAATTAATCAGCTGCACAGTAAACATCTTGTGTAAATGCACCCAGAAACAGTCTTCCAGAACTGCTTGGATTTTCTTATTCCCTCCTTCCCATTAGCCCTTCTGCCTGTGAGAACAGAGTCAGCTGCTAATAGGAGGGAAAGAAGTAGTTCTGCCTATTATCTGTAACTGCTCTGACTGGCTGATTTACTAGGTGGATAAATATAGCAGGTGGCTAATCAGAAAGGGCTTTCCCTGTAGACTTACGCTGGCCAGAGATGTAGACTATCTAGTACTAGCTTCAACTCCATCCAAAATCCTTTTATTTAGAAGATAATCTGACTCCAAAGCTAGGGCTTTTTACTAAAAAGGGCTGA
This sequence comes from Alligator sinensis, assembly GCF_000455745.1. Taxonomy (NCBI): domain Eukaryota; kingdom Metazoa; phylum Chordata; order Crocodylia; family Alligatoridae; genus Alligator; species Alligator sinensis. Next base: position 261,940 of record NW_005841942.1, read on the forward strand.
TTCTTTCACAGCAGAGCTGAAGCACATGAATGGAACAACCTGTATGAGAAGACTGCATTGTCACTTGTGTTGCTAATTAAAAGTCTTCAGTCTCCAGGGCCATTTTTCTGAGTATTAAAAAAAAAGACAAAAAGACAATAATGAAGAACTGATCACAGTATCTAATTCTATATCTACAACAGCATACAGGGTTGTATTAATGGCAGTGTTACTTGCAAATGAAGGGAAGTAATTTTCCTCTATTTGTCACTGGGGAGGCCTCACCTGGAGTAGTGTCCAAATTTCGGCCCCACATTACGAGAAAGATGTAGACAGATTAGGAAGAGCCAAGCATAGAACAAAAAAAAATTATTGGAGGCCTAGGAAACATGACTTGTGAGGACAGGATGAAAGAACTAGGTTTATTTAATCTGAAGAAGAGATTCCAGAGAGAAATTGATAGCAGTCTTCAAATATCTGAAGGGCAGTTATAAAGAGGATGGAGATAAATTATTCTTTGTGGTTATAGGGGACAACAATGGACTCAAATTGCAACAGAGAAAAGTTAGATTAAGAAGAATGTTTTAACTATTAGTGTGGTTAAGCATTTGAACAGACTGCCTAAAGAGGCAGTGCATCTTCACCCTTGGGCATTTTAAAGAGCAGGTTAAATGGGATGGTTTAGAAAAAGATGATCCTGTCTTGAATAGGAGTTTGGACTAGACAACTTGCTGAGGTCCCTTCCAGCTCTACTTTTCTATGATTCCCATATTTATGTTTCCCATTGGTTTTCATAAGAATCAAACTTTGGAAGACTAATCCAAAATCACTTAACTAGATTGTTAACTAGGACCACAAAAGACCATAGTTAGACATGGAGTATAAGTTACAAAACCTTGTTCTGTTGCAGTGCTTCCATGATTTAAAATTAAGCAAACTCAGCATATGACTTCATACAAGCTTTTTTATAGAGAGCTTATTTATACCACATAATTCTACAGAATTATCTTATATGCATGTGCTTATCTTGAAGGGAGAAGTATATTACAAATACCACACCATCAGGCACACAACTTATTCTTACTGGTAGCAGGTTGGCATTCTTAAAAGAAGAAACATAAAAAAGTGCAAGACACACAATTTATTTGATTTAATACAGAGGAAAATATCCTTACTAAACATTTTTTTAAATAGCTGATTAGGCTAAAGGTTATACAAAGTTTAGCTAGGTCCTTGACATAAGTAATAAAGCATTATAAGACTTTTAAATAGCAGTTTAAGGCCTTATCCATTTTTGACTAAATGCTTATTAGGTTATCTAAATAATAGCACATGCCACATCTGGGATGTTAAAATCATTAGTTATAATCTCTTTAAGAAAGACAAAGTAGGTAAAAGAAGGAGCATAAGTTTTAATGTTAGGGCTATCGATAACCCAGAAGCTCACTGATCAATGTGCTGACAAAGTCTAGGAAGAATTATAAATGATCAAATTAAAGTATACACCAAGGTGACTAGCTCCTTAAGCATGTATCTTTATTTTGTAGACACACCATTGTGTTATTCTAGGGGCCTGCAGTTTAGGAGACATATGCTGATGTTCCCATGCAGCCCATGGTAAAACATCATTAGAGATTCCAAAAAGTTATAGATAGTAGTTCTAAAACTTTAACCTTGCACACAATATGTGGTAACTCTAATTTGGGTTTCATTTTGGTGAATAAAGTAGAATTAATCACTGAACTGCAAACTTGTGGCTACCTATTAGGGCTATGCAAAATTTCGCCACCAGCTTTGTTTCAATGCTGTTTGGCCCGTTTCAAGGTTGAAGCAGCAAAATTTAAATGGAACAAATATAGTCAAAACAGCCTCAAAATAAAACAAGGCAAGTCAAAACGTTTTGCCATTTCAACGCTGTTTTGACATTTTGCCCATAGGCAATAATAGGGAAGGACAAAACAGCCTATAACTTTATCATTTCTGTCTTGATTTGGATGAAACTTGCAGGAATGGTATCCCCTTCTGAGGCCATGAAGCTTGCCAAGTTCCAAGGAGATAGATGCAGGGAGGTTGGGGAAAATGCACCCCAAAATTTTGAAAGCAAAACTTGTGTTATGTGTATGTTAAGCCACAGCGGGATCAAAACTGCAGGTCTGCTAGCCCCTATGGAGGCCACAAAGTCTGCCAAGTTTCAAGGAAATAGATGCAGGGGTTTGGGGGGAACTGTACCTCAAGCTGCGGACAAGCAAAACTCATGACATGGGCGACACTGTGTGTGTTAAGGCGCAGCAGGTTGAAAGCTGCAGGGCTGCTAGCCCCTGCTGAGGCCACGAAGCCTGCCAGCTGTCAAGGAGATAGGTACAGGGGCTTCTGGGTTCTGGAACCCTGCACCTGTAGCTGCTGACAGGCAAAACTCATGACATGGATGCTTGTGCAACTGACTGTCTGTCTTGGGGCAGAAGCAGTTCCCGGCTCTGTATTGATTCTTTCCTCTCCTTAGTCTGTGGTTTTGTAGGTGTTAATCCTTGCTTATTAATTACTGTGTACTGAGCTGGTCCCTGAGTGAATCATGATTGATTGCATAACACAGGAGCTAGCTAGGATAATGAGTTAATGAGCAAGGATTAACACAGCAGGGGCTAGCAGGCCTGCAGCTTTCACCCTGATGCACCTTAACACACACAGTGTCACCAATGTCACAAGTTTTGCTCATCTGCTGCTTGATGTACAGTTTTCCCTAAACCCCTGCACCTATCTCCTTGAAACTTGGCAGGCTTTGTGGCCTCCACAGGGAAAGCTCTTTGAGAAAATTATCCAGGAGCACATCTGCAAGGCACAAGCAGGGGAGATTATGCTTAGGGGCATTCAGTATGGTTTCATTAGAGGCAGGTCCTGTCAGATCAACCTGGTTGCCTTCTATGACCAGGTCACAAAATCCTTGTACACAGGTGTTGCAGTGGATGTAGTCTTTCTGGACTTTAGGAAGGCCTTTGACACTGTCTCTCATGCCAGTCTCATTAAAAAACTAAGGGACTGTGGCGTCAACCCCTACACAGTCAAATGGGTCACTAACTGGCTGGAAGGCCACACCCAGAGAGTGGTAGTGGACGGGTCTTATTTGACCTGAAGGGATGTGGGCAGGG
>NW_005841942.1:266177-281844 GCF_000455745.1 Alligator sinensis
GGGCACCCGCGAGGGAGACCCCCCCCCACCGGCCCCGCCACAGGAGTCACTATTGATTCCAAGATGAATGTGGGCCACCAATGGCAGGACGTGGTCAGGAAGGCCAACCGCACCTTGTCATGCATCCATAGATGCATAACGAGCAGGACCAAGGAGGTGATCCTCCCCCTCTATGCAACGTTGGTCAGGCCACAGTTGGAGTACTGTGTCCAGTTCTGGGCGCCGCACTTCAGGAGGGATGTGGACAGCACCAAGAGGGTCCAGAGGAGGGCCACTCACATGATCAGGGGGCAGCAGGGCAGGCCCTATGAGGAGAAGCTACAGGTCCTTAACCTGTTCAGCCTCCACAAGAGAAGGCTGAGAGGGTATCTGGTGGCTGTCTATAAACTGGCCAAGGGGGACCAGCAGGCAATGGGAGAGTTCCTGCTCCCCCGAGTACTACCAGGAGTAACAAGAAATAACAGCCATAAGTTGACTGACAGTAGATTCAGGCTAGACATCAGGAAGCACTACTCTACAGTCAGGGTGGCTAGGATCTGGAACCAACTTCCAAGGGAAGTGGGGCTCACTCCTACCCTGGGGGTCTTCAAAAGAAGGCTAGATAATCACATAGCTGGGGTTATTTGACCCCAGCATTCTTTCCTGCTCTTGGCAGGGGGTCAGACTTGATGATCTGCTCAGGTTCCTTCTGACCCTAACAACTATGAAACTATGAACCAAAGAACCTTGTCTGCCTGGTGTGTAATTCCACAGCTCCGTACCTTGCCTATGCCTCACAGATGGCATCCCAGGCAGCTAAATTGAGCTCACCTGGAAGCTCACAATGCCACTGCAACCAGCAAACCTCAGGCTTCTCACAGATCTTAGTGCTCTGGGCTTTCTTCAGCCAGGAGCGGGCATGTGTGTGGTGGCTGGAGGTTATAACACACCTCCTACCCCCCCCCCCCCCCCCCCCCCCGCCTTTCACCAGGAAGGTCCTCAGTCCTGGCATTTTCTGGGGGCTACCACACTGCTGACAGACCCACCAGGCCTCCCAACCATGGCAGGGGAGTTTTAGGTCATGCTTAGGACCTGGGGCCTCCTCCTTCCCCATAGCCCCATCCCATACCTACAAGTTTGTCCTAGCACAGGAGCTCAGCAGGACATGTTCATCCCCTGCTGGCTGGTGTTGCAGTGAGTGCCACCTCCAGCTCTGAGAGCAGGGCATTAAATGGTTCAGAAACCAGAAACCAAAAGGAAATATATACAGACAGAGTAAAGAGAGTAGCACTTATTCTGTATGCACCTGGAGTTTGGGGAACCCCAGCAGTGGGAGGTTCACCTTGAGGAACACCAGCTGCTCCACCAAAATAGGATTTAGTTGCGGTGGTGTGTCACAACATCACTAGCAATGCTGAACACCCTCTAGCTTTGAACAATGGTCATTGGACAGGACAGGTGTTCATAGGCAACTGTGGCCAGATCAGGCCACATTTGGCTGAGGCTTGCCCAGTAGGCCAAGGGCTCACAGCAATGGTTCCACATCCTTGGTGAGATAGGCAGCCACCAAGGCCTGAGTGCTACTTGCCTGATGGTGGGGTCTGGTGTCTCTGGACCCCACCATGGAAGGCATGCCCATGGTCCACATTGGCAGTGCCTCTGGTGGAGGAGGAGACTGGCTGGTGGTTGGCATGCTGGCACAGGACAGTGGATCTACCTCTTCCACATCCCCCTGCCTCTGCCCTTCTGCCTCCCTGACTCTGTTCACCAGCACCTCCTTCCAATGATCCAGGGTTTTGTGGCTGCATACACTCCCCTTCACCCTCAGATCACACATGGCGGTGAGCATGTGGACTGTACTGGACCTCAAGGGATCAAGCCATTTCCTGATGTCCTCCTTCAGCCGCCTTACCATTGCCTGCACATCTGGTGACAGCTGTTTGCCCCAGTCAGCAACATTGACCCCCTGGAAGCTCTCTTTTTGGTTCTGAAGTTCCCTCACTACTGGGATCACCTGGATAAGGAGGGCTTCACCAGCACTGAGGGTCTCAGTGGCCTCAAGGAAAGGCTTGAGGACCAGCAAGATCTGGAAGATCTTAAGCAGCCCCCTTAACTCAGCTCTGTTAAGGGGGCTGCTGACCCCAATCTCCCTGAGCAAACCCATCTCATGGATGGCCTTCTGTTGCACCACCAGTTTCTTGAGCATCAGATATTTGGCGTTCCACCAAGGCTCAACATCCTGCAGGATTTTGTGCTGCAGTATGTTCAGCTCTGCCTGTTTCTCCCACAGCATGTTGCCCGCCTTGATGCTCCAGTGGAAGTAGCCTGCCATCTTCCTGCATTTGGAAATGAGCTTGCTGGTGGTGCTAGTGCTGTCCTCAGCAGCCCTGTCCCCCTCCAAGGCACCCCTGACAATGAGGTGGAACTTATGTGCCACACAGCAGTTGCCAACAAAGATGGCATCACAGACTGCCTTGACCAAATTGCCCCATTGTCAGTGACCATGAATTTGTGGGTGAGCTTGCCCTGCCCCATGATCCACCCTTGGTCCAAGCAGTCCATGGCCCCCACGATACTCTGTTACTCTTGTGTGGAACTCATTGATCACCTCACCTTGAAGCAGAGCCCACTGAAAGCCTGACTGGTTGCATCAGTGCCCTATGAGGGAGAGTCAGGCATGGTCTCCACTCTGGCTGCTCCAGATGTCTGAGCTGAAACGTAAGGCCATGTATGGACCTGCCTTGAGCAGGTCCTCCTTCAAGTACTCCCTGCATGCCTCACACAGGGAGGGCACCACCGTCCTGCTGCAGGCTGTGCATGCAGGCACTTAGTATGACGGGGCCACAAGCACCATGAGATGCCTGAACCCTGGCTGCTCAACGAAGGAGAAGGGCTGGCCATTCACAGAAAGCATTTCCTCAATGCTCTGGGTGATCTTGCTCACCCCTGCAACATGCCCCTCTTTCTGTTCACCTTTCCCCCACTGTTCCAGAATGGCCTTCCTCTGCTTTGGGGGGACAGGGGGTTTGGAATGAGAAGGAAACTTCCCTTTGGGTATGCTCCCACTGGTGCCAGGCTGAGGAGGAGCAAGGGCAAGGTGGTGGTGCCTGTGGAGATGCATCAACATCCCCGTGGTGCTCATACATTTTGCTCCCTTGCCCTGGCTGGTTTTGGCTTGGAAGTGCAGGCAGATAGCATATGTGGGATCACCTGTCACCTCAAAATTATCCCAGACTACACTACCCGTTTGCTTCTGGGGTGCTCCTGCCTTATCTCCCTCCTCAGCAGGCAGAGGCACAACAACAGGAGGAGTGGAGCCAGCTTCCCCCACAGCCTCCTCCGCAGTCCCTTCCAAGGAAGGGGACCTGGTTCTAGGGGAACTTTGAGGGGTGTGGAGCACAAACTCTGCTTTCTCCTCCTGCCCCAGAATTTCTTCTGCTATCAAGCTGAGGTCCTCTGCTTTAAGATTGAGCTCCTATAAGACTGGGAGTGGGAGGCTCATGCTGGGATCTGCAATTGGGTTTGAGGAGATTATGCTGCTGGTACTGCTTGTTGTTATGCTTCTGGTGCTCAGGCTTATTATTACAGCTGATGTAATAATTCATAATTCTATTTTCTGATTAGGGTTTGAGTATTGTGCAGTAAATTGGACATATTCTCACATTTAAAACAGTGAATGAAAAAAAATTGAATATCTGGATATTAAGCAAGCTCCTTCATACAGTGAATGACGCAAATGTCCTCTAGGAAAAAAAAAGTCAGGGGTTGTGTAATTAAAGACTGCATAATATATAAGCATGGGAGGCTATGTAAATGTGACAAAAAGCCAACTTGATTTGTGCATTTCTTAACTTTTAAATATTTGACATTCCAACCTTAATTATGTTCTTTTAGAACCTTGTGCATAATATTGCACATGGCATCAGGGTTCTGAAAATTGAGGTGACAGTTATAGACAGCAAAGGTGCTGAGTGGCCATCAGCTTGAAGCCATGATGGATAGCTTAAAAATAGAGTTGTCAAAAAGAAATAACGAATTGAATGCAAAGATTTTGTCGCTGGCTCCAGTGCTTAGAAAGAAGAGCACAGCCTTCTAGGAATGCTGATCCATAAAGGTAACTACTTCCCCGTTGTCTCTCCCCTCCACCCTCCTCCCTCCCAAAACTCTGTGATAGAATTATGGAAGATCCAGGGCCATGAGGATTCTAAGAATGAGAGACAAGTGAAATATACAGAAAGTAAGTTGGTAGTAATACATGAGTTCCCCAGTCAAACAGCTCCCCATGACCTTACCTAGAAGCTTGCTGGATCCATTCCTCATGCTGTTCTGTACCATTCTGATCATGATCAGTATTGGATAGGCTGCTACAAAGCATGTCTACACAGGATGTTTACTGTGCAGTTGACTAATTAGCTGCATGGTAAACATTTCTACGTCTACATGTGCACCCCTATTAGGCTGGAGTAAATTAATTTACTCCACCTCAGGATAGTACTTGTTAATACATGCACTATCCCACAGTGGAGTAAAAGCTCTGCAGCAGCAAGTGTGTAGATGCTGCCTGGCTGGCTGTGGCACAAAGGTACTTTAGTGTGGGGGCTGCCTGTCAGCTAGCCCCTGCACTGAAGCTCCTTCTTGCCCCAGCCAGCCCTTCTGTAGCACACTGAGCCAAGAGGAGCATCCCCAGGCTGGCAGGGTGACCCCCGGAGCCCCCTACTGACTGAGGCTGCTCCGTCTGGACTCCACCTACTGCACCAGAATGAATTGCTTAGCTTATTGCTCTGGAGTTAATTGCTCCTGGACACACATTCAAATAGCATGACTGGGAGCAATTAACTCTGAAGCAATAAACACCACAGTTTATTCAGGAGTTATAATTGCACATGTAGACACATCCACAGAATCTCACACTACACAGGATTAAATTACTTCCAACACTTTTGTTCCCATTTAAACAGGATTTGTTCCAGCATTTCATCTAGCCAGGGTGCTTTTAATAACAATGAGAAGGTATATTTCTGAACATCTTACATGCAAGCCATTATTGATGAACATCTTTAAGTGGCAATAAAAATGAACAAAGAATCTCTGTAGAAACTTTTTACATTGCAGAAAACCAAGATACATCAATAATATTCTATAATTTGGAGATATGGGAAATAATTTCTTTAAGAATTTCCCACATGCAACAAATTACAAATTTGCACACCAAAGCCTTATGGGAAGTGTTGCTGAATCACTTGAAGATACATAACTTTCCATCTGTAACATTAGTATCAAAACTGATCAGTACTACAGCCCCAGAGAGGCATCTTGCTGAATGACCTGGATAGCCTGATAACCCTAACATGTTTTCAGGTAGCAGAAACATGAAAATATCTCATCTGAAGAATTATATATGTGGTGCCTCATAAACAGGCAAATGTATCCAATAAATTAATTAAAATAAATTTAAAAAGAATCCAATAAAATTAAAAATTAATCCAATCAGGATTTTCTTTGTCATTCATTTCCATCCAGCGTAAAATAATTTTGTCTCAAATCTATCCAAAAAACCATTGCATGGAAATTGGGAAAGAATTAAAAACAAACAAACAAACAAACAAACAAAAATTCCTAACACTGTCTTGATACTGACGCTGTCTTGATATCTAACAACGTCTTCATCTCATCAAGCTGTTAAAAGCTGTTTGAAATGAGCCAGTCATTTCTTCTGACCTTTTTTATTATAATTTGCAGAGCACTTCAATTGTTAGTTCTTTCACAGAATTTGCAGTTTATTTGTTTTGAAGTACACTGTTTGTATAAGGAAAGCGATCTCATTTGTAGACCCACTGTATACTTCTGTCACATATGTCACTCATTGTCAATAGACCATTTACAATGTACAATGTGAATGTAAATCAGCAATAATCTGCATGAATTCAGAAACATCTGTGAACATTACAAAAAAGTTGAAACGACGAGACGATTCATGGTTGAGTGCTACAGAATCCTTCCTTGTTGATCTCAAGCTATTCCCAACGGACACTGTATCAGACTCTTAAGATCTGGTTGAATGAGTGGAAGGGGGAAAAAAACCCTCTAGATAGAATTTGAAATCTATCTCCCTGTGGTTTAAGCTAGAAGAGAACAGACTTATTCAACATCTTGCTGATTGTCAAAAATAAAATATATATATTAAAAAAATCATGAAACCTATTTGGTCTTGTTGAAATGCTTTTAAATGTTAATAACTTAAAGTACTTTTTCATGCATTTTTACCCATTATTTAACAACAGCAAAAGGCAAAGCTTAGTTTGAATCTCTTTTATGGCTTGGTCTTCCAAATATTATGATTACTTTCACTCATTCAAATATTCCCATTGGCTTCGATGTGACTGTTTTCATAAAGAAGTGTTCAGAGAGAGTAAGAGTTGCATAATATATATATATATTTATGATATATATATATATATATATATATATATCGGGCACCAGGTCAACCCCATGCATTCCAATGGGGGCTTCCAGGCACCATGTCCACGGGGGGGTGGTGTAAGGGTAAATCATTCTGCTCATCACTGGTAGAAAATTCTAAAAAGTGCTATTCAAATTAGGACCCTCAGTGATACTTGTCAATATGTATGGTGTTTAAGATTTATTGTGCTCTATACATCTGTTTTACATATACATACACATGCACATAGTGGTATATACATGAATACATACAGATTATGCCCAAAACATGCAATTGCAACTGTCCTTGTCTAAACATAGGCTGTAAGAGAATCTCATGTTCTCATCTGGTATTTCATTGTAAAGGGCCAGGAGCAATTGGACCAAAATGTTTTTGTCATTCCTAGCCTGTGCGCTAAATTCCCTGAAATTCAGACATAAAATTAGGACTATACAGGTAGGGCCAACTTGAGTATTTGGTCCAGTATGCTTATTCCATGATAACTATAGGAACATTTTCTAAAGCAAACAGATGGCATTACCATGGGATCTCTAGCGTCCTTGTTAGCTACTGAAATACAAAGCATAATTAAAATGAAATAAAATAAATATATTGTTATAAGCAGACAATTAGATGCAACCATAGGAGCCACTATTTACAGAGAAGAAATAAATGAGGAGCATAATTCTCATTTGATGCCTAAGAGTCTGAAAATATCTTTATCCAGAAGCTTTACAAGAGAGGTTTATTGCTTTATGCTGCACATAGTCTGCTAGATAAGGAGCTATTGTAAAAACTGTCTCAAACTCACTTTCTTGCTAAAACCCAATGGATAGAAAGAAATTAACCAGAAATGTTCCCAAACTTAAACAGCTTCCCACACAAGACCAGCAATTAACCACAAACTTATATGGCTTATAAAATACCAGTGGTCAGTGAAATATGTGAATGAATACTTGGAGGTCACAACGTAAAACCATCAGAAGGAGAGGACCAGAAATGAGAAACTGCCCTGGCAAACCAAAAGCTCAGTCCTTCTTGGCAGTGCACTGATATCTGTCATCATTTAACTCTTTGTTAAGTTGCTTGCCAGAGATTTGAGACAGCAAACAAGTTTGATCCAGCCAAGAGACTCAAGATGAAAAGTAAACTGTAAGTGTGTGTGTGTGTGTGTGTGTGTGTGTGTAAAATTTTTGAATTGTTTTTTTTTTCAAAGTAAAAGTATGCAATAAAATGTAACTTTAAGTTGTACCATCTGACCTGAAAAAAAATCTTTTAAATGCTTACAAATCATTTGAACTCAGGACAGTTGAAGTACAAGGTAATTCTCAGAATAAATCAGTGCATTATGCTCTTGTTTTGAATGCAATTACTCTGGGATAATTTTGGTGAGTGTGATCTGAGGTTTAAACATCGGATAGATTGATGAAGGAAGAAAGATGAGGGGAAGAAGGCTGTCATGATCATTTAAGGTCTAAGTTCCTCATATGGAGTGAATATAGTCAATGTTTATACTGACCAGTCAAAGCTTAAAAAAAAAAACTATTTGGGGACAAACAGGAAAAAATCTGTTACCATTCTGGTCTCAAAAATGGAAACAGAAAGATCTAAAATGTCCTTCCCTTTTTAGGAAAGTAGCACAGTTGTACCCTTTCCATCCTTTCACATATTGGCAGTATAAACACTTTACTACAAATACACAGGTGATCCTTAATGATAATCAGGGATCTGGGTTTTCTGTTTTCCAAAGAAAAATGGAGTAAACAACAGATTTTACCTTTTACCAGAGGCAAAAATGGATTTCTCAATTTACAAGAGAAACCTGTGGATTTTGCCATTCTGCATTGAGCTCCCTGCAGGCTAGCAGAGTTCTAGCCTACAGGGAGCTTGGAGGGAGCAAGAGGAACGTGGTGAGACAGGGGGTACCATATGCATGGACATGCACATGGCCCCAAGCAGCCTGAGAGCAGCTCTAGCAGGTAAGTGTGGGGGGAGAGGGGGCTTGAGGCCCCTGTAGGGAGGGAGCTGGGCAGGGCTGGGGCTGCTGCCCAGCCAGGTGGGGCTTGGGGCCCAGGGTCGCAATGTGTGGCTGCAGGTCCCAGTGGGGAGCAGGATACGGCCTCAGGTGGCTTGGCTGGGGGAGGGAGAGGGCCAACTCCTCGCTGCTGCATGCACTCCTGGGGGGGGGGAGGGGGGCAGGAGACCTGTGCCCCGCAGATCTGTGTGCAGGGCAAGTCTTCCCTCCCCTAGAGCCTCCACAGCCCAACAGGCATGATCCAGTGTGGGTGGGAACAGCAGGGCTGTGTGGGGATCTCATTGCTGCTGCAAGCCATCCCCCCTACCCCACCACTGCCCTGGTGACACCCCCCCTGTGATTGCTGCTGCTTTAGGGGGGTGCAGCCCCACGCTGCTGTGCTCACTGCAGCCCCATGCACAGGGGGAAAGGAGCTTCTCCACACAGCTCCTCTGCTCCCTGCCATGCTGGGTGGTGCATGCTGGAACAGCAGACCCACATGGAGAAGTTGCTCACTGCTGCAGGGGGGGAATCTCAGCAGTGAGGAGACCCCCACGCAGGCCCACTGTCCCCAGCCACACCATGTCATGCACGCTGGGCTGTGGAGGGCCTGGAGGAGGGAAGTAAGGTGGGAGCTCCAGCTGCCCTGTGTACAGATTTTGGGGGCCTGTGCCTGCCCAATATACAGATCTGGAGGACATGAGTCCCCCTGCCCCCCGGGAGTGTGCAAGGTGGCCATGGGATTTGGGGAGAGCTAGGGCTGTGCTCCCCACATGGGGCTGTGGAGTCGCTGGGCCTCCGCTGTCTCCCACCACCTGGCTGCTGACTGCTTTGAAAGTCGAAATGTTTTGAAACTTTTGAAATGTTTTGACCAGCCTCATTTTGTTTCAAGGCTCTTTTGAAGCCCTTCATTTCATTTTGATTTCACTGTTTTGAGCTCAAAATGAGTCGAAACAATGTTGAAACAAAACAACTAGTGAAATTTCGCACAGCCCTAATGAACATCACATTCAGAAAGCCAGCAGTAGTCTCTGCATGGGTAGCTGCCTTAAGATGTTTACCCAGCACGACATGGTGTGCCAACTTCAAGGTGCTCAGAACCACTGCAATAGTCTACACCCCAACAGAATATTGTGGTTGTGTATGGTCAGGAAGTTGTGAAACTAAAAAGCTTGACACTACTTAAGGGTGTACAGAGACTTGTAATAGGCTGTACAACTTACACATGCAGAGATGTACTTCCTGTAATCTCAGGCATTAGACCAAGTGACATAAAACAGAATCTAACCATGCCCCTGCTGTCAGATTTCTAGGCCTGTGGAGAGCCCAGGAAACCAGGTACTGTGGCCTTGTGTGTTACACTAAATTTTGATAAGGGGTAGGATGATGAAAATGAAAAGATCATTCAGAGTAATCCTGTGTGAAATGTATTCCTATAGCATTTTATACTGTCACAGAGCACTGAGGTGCCCTGCTCCTAAAGAGGAGAAACTGCTAGAGAAAAAGCCCTAGCAGTGAATAAGGAGCCCAGCTGTTGGTTGCCAGGGCAACTGGAGTCAGCAAACGACCCACACCTGCCAGTGGTCAGCTGGCTGTAAGGGGCAGGGCCTGGCTCTTATAAAGCACAGGAGCTGAGGCCAGGGCAGTTCCCTAGCTAGCAGCCAGAGAGGCAGGAGCTCCTAAGCTAGCATATGAGAAGAAGCCTGACTGCAGGTACAGCTTAAGCTGAGTAAAGGAGGGCAGCTCTAAGATGTCTGAGCAACATGGTTGTAGCCAGGCAGCTATAAGTTATGTTACAGCCTAGGGGCTTGTGTTTTGCTTTGTTGTTGTTACACCGGCGGTTTGGGTGAGCCTATAAGTGGATGGAGGAGGCCTTAGAGGGGACCCACAGTAGTGTGGGGACCCCAGCGCCAGTAAGGGTGCAGTGTATGGGGTGCATAGACCCGAGCCCCAGAGAGGGGGCTATTGAGACGCCCCAGTGCAGGCATGGCGAGCCCCAGAGAGGGGGCGCTATTGAGAAGCCCCAGTGAGGGCGTGGCGAGCCCCAGAGAGGGGGCACTATTGAGAAAGCCCCAGTGCGGGTGTGGTGAGCCCCAGAGAGGGGGTGTTATTGAGAAGCCCCAGGGTGGGTGTGGCAAGCCCCAGAGAAGGAGTACTACTGAGAAGCCCCAGGGCAGGCGTGGTGAGCCGGCGAGCCCCGGAGAAAGGGGGTAGCAGTGCGGCGAGCCCTGAGAAACAGGGCGGTTTTACCGAGAAGGCCCCAGAGAAGGGGACAGCACTTAAGGAGGCCCTGAGAGAGGGCAGCTGTACAAAGAAGGCCCTAGAGAAGGGGGCAGCACTTAAGAAGGCCCGAGGAGAGGGCAGCAGTACTGAGGAGCCCCAGAGAAGGGGGCAGTATTATCGAAAGGGGCAGCATTGTGGAGAAGGCCCTGGAGAGAAGGGCAGCATTACTGTGAAGGCCCCAGAGAGAGGGCGGCGCTGCAGAGGATCCCTGAGAGAGGGCACCGCTACGGAGAGGACTCCAGAGAGGGCGAGTGTATATTTGACAGACCAATGTCTATTCCAGCTGTGAGGCTTGGGGCGTGGTATAAGGAGTGGTTGGAGCCACGCATAGCCCCTAAGGCTAGGGTGTCCCTGAAGCACCCATCATAGAGCGAGAACCCATAAGGGGCCCGGGAAACCACGGGGTCTGAACCAACACCAAGAAGTGACCGAGAGGGCATAAGGCAGCCTCCCAAACTTATCTAAACATCAAAGACGTGGCAGGCGAGAATTAGAGGGTGCCCTTGGGCTGACTTGGCATGGAGAAAGGGGCCTTAAGGAGATCACGGCCCTCCTGGAGGACCCCGCCCGTGATATATACCAACACCAAATGAGTCTCCCTTGGACATGACATCAACAGAGAAGCATGGGTCAAGCTGAACAAACTAGGATCTGGATACAGATGCTTCAAAATAAGACTGTACAAGATGAACATTTTGGACTGCCCCCATTTGAATGCAGTGTCCAGAAAATAACACAGCACTTAATCAAAAGCTGCAATCTCTACAAATGCCCAAATGGGGTAGATGTAATCAGCACACTAAGTGAAACCAGACAGTAGCTATAGGCTACCCAGAGGGAGGATGTGGGCAGGCCTGAGGACAGAGGTGTCAGTGACAGCCCAGGGGCAGGGCTGGCCCACACTCAGGCAGATCACACAAGCTCTGTCCAACGCTACAGTGCCACGCTGAAAGGGGGGTGGGAGGGGTACTGCAAAACCCCATGCGTTGCAGGTGAAATGTGACCTAACCTGAGTTGTGATGGGATCTGGTACAGATGTTTCTTACAGCACTCTAACCTACAGCACTGAAGTCTGATATCATACCCATCCAGGGTTATCTTAGAGTGGAATCTGCCATTTTCACAGTACTCTATGTGCCCTAACAATCTGTTTGCTTACGGCTGTAAAGCACTTTCTGCAAGCTTACCACACAATAAGTGTAACTTCTGTACCTGGCCTCCATGACACAACCCAGGATCGATGGGACAGCCACTTTTGCACTCCTCCCTATACTTCCAGGTGGTAAAAAAGTGCTTGGCATAAGTTGGTCAATCTAAAGGCTTGTCCAGCTTATGGTTGTCCCCTGTGCTTCCCTGCAAGTCACAATGCTGTCTGCAGTCTCTACTGCAGCTCATACTCCTCGTACATCCTTTGCAGGGTTTGTAAGGGAATCTTTAGAAAGTAGGCTTACACTTGTCTGCTTACAGTTCCTTTCCTGTGGAAATCCTTCCTCAGACAACTGCCTTTATGCTGATCTTTTACTTTTATGTAGCACAAAGGAGAAGGAGCAGGGGCAGGAATAAAGAATACCCCTTATGCTGTTGCAGTTGAAAAGCCTGAGTTAAGTAACTATTAAAACAAACTACCACCAAATTGTTATCTATAGGTCTGAACAGAGAAAACAATATTACCAAATTTAAAAAGGGCAAAGAGGGATTATTTCTCATGAATGAGAGTCAGGTGATCCTTTGCAACTGTTTTGTCTGTCTGCTCTATCCTGTAGTAAGATAAAGCATAGAAGTTTGCTCCTGAATTAAACAACTGATAAATTACCCATGGTTTACCTTCCACTTCCTGTGGGATAGAGCAGAAACATGGAACAACTGCAACAGATCACTGTATTCCCAGTAAGTCTCCCTACTTTTAAGTTCATATCATAGTTGTGTCTCTTCATACCTTATAATATGGATACACATACACCCAGTAGGAAGGCAGGTGTTGAAACAGCATTATGCAATAATACCTTCTAATTTGCCACAAATACAGCCCATTTGTTTACTCAAATCATATCAATCCATTTTACAAGGGCCCATTTGGAAGACTTATTTATTTCTTGTACTAAATATGACCTCAAATAGGCTTAGACAAGAGAAAATCTTGATGAGCCTAGAGAAAAAGTAATGCAGACTTTTTAAACCTCTTTCTTCTCTTGGAGATATTATGTTTACTTTCTTTATCAGCAGAACCCATTTCAAAATTGCCAGGTGGTTTTTTTGTTTGCTTGTTTTTGGCTTGGTTTGTTTGTTTGCTTTGGTTTTTTATTGTTGTTACTTTTGCTGCCCTAATTTTTCCCTTTTTCATATGTGATGTTCAGTCTAATTAAGTTATCCCTAGGCATAGAAGCTTAGCAAAATCTGTTTGTCAGGTTACTTCTCCCAAACTGTCATAGCTCTAGTCCCATCCAATGATTGCAAATAACAAACATGCTGACAGAAACAAAGAATTATCAGAATCAACAAAGACTTGACTGGCACAAACTAGATATAAGAGTACAACTTCCAGGCTTGGGAAATAATCATTAGCAATCAGTGACAATCAGTGTCAAGCTACAGCAGTTACCATGGGGAAGAGAAGAAATTATATGGAAGAAAATTCCTTTCATCTTACACCTAAGTCACTTGGGCAATTTATAACAATGTCAATTCTGATCTCTATTTGAAATTTCCTGAGGGAATTCTACTTTAAAAAAAAAGAGATGTGCCTAGCCTCTCACTGGATCAGGTGCCATAGAACAAGCTCTCCCATTCACAAGATACTTAGGGCATTGAA
Organism: Alligator sinensis; assembly: GCF_000455745.1. Classification (NCBI taxonomy): domain Eukaryota; kingdom Metazoa; phylum Chordata; order Crocodylia; family Alligatoridae; genus Alligator; species Alligator sinensis. Next base: position 279,702 of record NW_005841942.1, read on the forward strand.
AGAAGTGGCAATTTGCACCTGATCTGGCTCCAGAAAATGGTCTACAGCTATGACCAAACAGAAGTGCATGGCTGCAAACCACCTTAAAAGGGCCCAATCCCATGAAAATCTGGACCATCATCGCATGAGGGTTTAGATGAACATGCTCTGTAACTTGTGCCTGCAGAGTTTACTGTTTTCAGAATGGAAGCAGGGAAAGGGAGCAGACAGAGTTTGGTCTGGGATCTTTTCAGCCAGCGGTGGAGGGTAAGGTGGGTGAATTGGAACCTCCAGTCCACTTGCCTCGCCCTCCAGTTCTGGCTGAGGAGCCCCATCAATGAGTTCTTTCTGTCCCTTCCACCCCACCACCCCCCAATCTGAAAACAGCATCTGGGCTGGGAGTGGGGAGTGGTGTTGCTATGCACACTGTGCTACAGGCTCACAGCAAACAGCTGGAATCCCGACTCTCGGTCCCAACAGCAGACTTCTGTTGGGTCTGGGGGATCGTTGCAACTCAGTGTTTCCTGCAAAGCACTATGAATTGCAACGGGGAGCTGCTCTTCTGTCTTTACCCTTAGAGTGACCCCTCTGGGCTGGGTCAATATAGGGCTACAAACAGATGTCACATTTGCTCCAGGAGAAACCATTTTTTTCCTGGCATAAATCACATATATTTGGATGTCTACATCCATTGTCCCAGAGTAAAAGGATCCTCAAAAGGCTCACAGAATAAACTGTGCTAACAGTTTATTCTGGAGCATCACAAAGTGCATCTGAATGGTTATTCCAGGATTGTATCATTGAATCAATGGCAGAAAAGAAAGAGTGCATTCAGCTGCTCATCAAATTCTGATTAGAAGGGCAAAGGGTATATATTCCAATCTCACGATATTTCTGTTTTAGGACAAACACAGGTACAAATTGTCCAGGAACAAATGCAACGTCCCTAGCCTGGTGCTATGGGTGCCTGTCAGATATGACTGGAAGGAGGGAGACCACTACTGACTGAAGTGTCAGATGAAGCTACTGTGGCTGTCAGAGGGGAAACAGAGAGTTTGATACTTCTGAAGGGCTGAATTATTTTGAGCACAGGATGTCTCTCAGCTTCTCTGTGCTCATAGAAGATACAGACTGCTTAACCAGGGTACCAAAGTAGATCCCTGGGCCAATATAGGTAGGGACAGACTTCTCCCTTCTCCTCCTACTCGTGCCCTCTGGAAAGAGGCACCCCAAAAGGTCCAGAAGGAAGCAAGCTCTGTACTACCCGAGTATAGGAGGTGCTATTGCCTTACAATGGGCCATGACAGCAGAGAGTTCTTAATGCTCTATTTCCATTCTATCTCTGTTCTCCCACCAAAATTGTTGTGCATGTAGAACATTCTGTGTACAGGACCTCCACCTGACACAGGAGGTACACGGTGCCACTAGAGGGAATGCCTTACTGGATCTGGTATTGGCAACGGGAGATGACATGGTAGGGGACCTACAGATCGGTAGCCATTTGGGGGACAGTTATCACCTAATAATAGAGGTCTTCATAAGACATTGAGTGGGTAAGGTAACTAGTAGGGTGAAAGTGCTAGACTTTAGGAAAGCTGATTTCAATGAACTCAGGCGATTAGTCAAGGACGCGCTGCAGAGTAGGAGTTTTGAAGTGATGGGAGCCCAAGAAGACTGGCTGTGCCTTAAGGAAATGATCCTTCGGGCACAGTGGGAGATGATCCCAATGCGAGGAACAAGAGAGAAAGGGGCCAGGAGGCTTCCTTGGCTGACCAGAGAAATCCAGGGCAGCCTAAGGGCCAAAAGGGGAGCACATAAAAAGTGGAAACAGGGAGAGATCACCAAAGACAAATATACCTCCTCTGCTCGCACTTGTAGGGAGGCAGTTAGATGGGCCAAAGCTACCATGGAGCTGAGGATGGCATCCCAAGTAAAGGACAACAAGAAATTGTTTTTTAGATATATAGGGAGTAAAAGGAAGGCCCAGGGAAGAATAGGATCCCTACTAAATGGGCAGAAGCAATTGGTGACGGACAGGGGGGACAAGGCTGAACTCCTCAACGAGTTCTTTGCCTCAGTGTGCCTAAGCAAAGGGCACGACAAGTCTCTCACTGGGGTTGTAGAGAGGCAGCAGCAAGGCACCAGACTACCATGCATAGACCCT
>NW_005841942.1:283208-305403 GCF_000455745.1 Alligator sinensis
TTCCTGCCTATGCAGGGGGTCGGACTCGATGATCTATTGAGGTCCCTTCCGACCCTAACATCTATGAATCTATTCAACTTATTCCTTGCACTGTGGAAGTGTGTGTACTGTAAAGAAAAAGAGAATTTGCTCCTGTAAGAGGTTATGTTGGGATACAGAACATGTGTAAACATGTGGAGATAGAGTGTCTCATTGCCCCAGGGTGCAGCCAAATAATGGCTGGGCATGTCTACATGCACTTTTACACATGCCTAAACTTAATGCACATTAGGCACACATCTACACATGCACGTGCTGATGTGCATTAATGCAAGTGTGCAGACCAACTGGGGACTAAAGTTAGTCCCAAGTCAATGGACTTACACTATGTTAATGCATATTAGTGTGTCTACGTGTTTGCTAATATGATTTAGCTATTCATGCATAAAGCAGGTATCAAATTTAGACCTGAAGAGACTTAAATCACCATTTTTAAGGTGCATTAAGGGCATGCCCTTAATGTGCCTTACATTGGGCTACTGCACATTAAATGTGCACGTGTAGGCACTCCTCTGAAATGCTGCCTGACAGCAGTATTTTCAGGGAGAAATTATGAATCAAATAGATTGCTAATTATTGTGAAATAAATGCATGGTAATGACAATCATACAAGAAGATTAAAAAGGATAGAAAAAGGTCTTCACCATCCCCACATATTATAGCACAACACCAAAAATACCTAATCTTTGTTAAAGTACTGCAAGCAAATTGCATTCTTCATGATGGAAGAAGAATTGCATTGCATCTCAGAGACCTCTGGCTCTTAACTCTCTCTTTATAAAATGTAGTCTCAGATTTTGTTTGACTCTCTACTCGGTTAAACATAACAACTGGAACATAGTACTCTAAGGAATGGCATCACCTAGGTGAGGGCTGCAACCAGATTCTTCATGCAGCCTTCTCTCCTTAAGCTGTGATTCAGGTCAAGTCAAGTCACTCCCGAGGTCACTGCAACTGTTGGGGCACCTTAGATGCTGTAACAATCCTCCTAGGATAGTTGAGTTGCTTTTTATCATTGGTAATTCTTTGGGCAGAGTGACCTGGTAGTGCCCATCTCCTCTCCAGGTATGGATGGCCGTTGGCTCACAGGTAGCTCATCCACCCTCTGACAGGTCTTTTTCTTTTAGTCCTACTGGGTGTGTGCACACCCTCCTCACCCAGGGTATCCCAGGTGGGAGTGCCGGTTTAGTCGCTGACAATCTGACCATGGAACGGGCTGTACTGATCCCAGACAACAGACCAAGAGAGACCTGGACTGACAAGGAAGCTCTGATACACAGATAAAACTCATAGTTCATAAAAGTAGCCTTTCTAAGTAAATTTTCTTATATAGCTAGTATGATTCATTTGTTTTCCATGTGCATTCAATGTTAATATGTCTAATCTCCTGGCGTTTCTGACATTTTGCCTTTTTATAATTCCATTGAGAAATTCTATTTACCACAGTAAAAGCAACCTCGCTGCTTTCAGTTTATCTTGTTAACTAGGGCACTGCATATTTCATACTCAGTTCCCCTTTCCTCTGTCGGCTTGTGTTTGACAGCTCTGTCCAAAGGCATTTTCTCAAGGCCTAGGCACAACTACTGAGGAGAACATGAGGAACCAACACACTCCAACTTTTTACTGTCCTAGGGCCTCACTCTCAATTTACTTTCAGGAGCTGGATGCTTCCATTCCTGATTATCTACCGCTAGCATTCTGTTTATGCAGACTCACATAGCTACAGAGAGATGGGGTCCTAAAATTTTCATTCTAAGCATGTCTTGAATGTAGAAAGGAAGTTTGAAGCACAGCTGGTGAAATGAATTGGTACCCCAGCAAATACTGGGACTTAAAAACAGTCTCCTGTTCTCATAATCAGAAATGTGTTTTGTTGTTAATAATAATATAATACACTGAATCTGATGCAAGCAAACCTGTTGTGAGATTTTACCCTACCATTCCACTTATTTATCTATGCATCTTACCTTCCCCAGTGTCAGAATTATTAATAGCTATCCTAGTATAGACAAGTTAGTAACAGCAATCACCCTACCTTGAACCCTGCCCAGCAGATGCTTGCAAGTGATCACCCAATGATCAAGCCCTTGTAAATGAGCCACCTGCAGTTGTTCTTTATTTCATTAATAATGAAGTCTCTGGTAGTTGTTATAAATCCTAGTGGGTTTCCTGACACCTAACCCCAATCATTAGCCCAGACTGCCTTTGTTCTGGTTTCTCTTACACTTAGAATTTTTTTTTTTTTTACTGTTCACACAGGTTCACTTTTAAACTTCCATAATCAGCTCCTTAATAGGGCAAGAGACAGAGCTCAACCATCTATATGTTATCCCAGTGATATATCTGCTCCGTCAACATTTTTGCTGGTTACTGACTATAATTCCCTTTTGGCTGCATGTGCCATGCCATACTCAACTGCTATTGTTGCCAAGAACCACCCGGAAAGACCAAGCAGAGTCCAATGCAGGCCAGATGTAGCACAACAAAAGCAGTCAGCCAACTAGCTCACCAGAGAGCTAACAGAAGTTATGGAGCTGAGATCTTTAATCTGCACAGGGGGGTTGAAAGCTAACGATGTAATAACTCCCAATTCCTTTTTAAACTTTACAGTTGTCCTCCTCTTTGCAGCTTTCAACATCTAGACATGAATTTTGTCAATTGCAAAATTCAGTTTTAAGGTTTTCTGAAACGAATATCACTTGGATCTCCTTGTGCGCATATTGACCTCTATCCTCTTCCTCACTGTGCCTTCTTGAGTGCATATCATGTCTTTGTCCTTCTCCAGTTCTGTCCCTAACCACTTCAGAGGTCTAAGTTCAAATTCTGCACTATCACTAGTTGTTTCTTTCATGACAGTTTCCCTTAAATATAGCCTAAGGTTATCAACATAGTATTAAAACAGATGAAAAATGAAGACAATTTAACAAACTGATACTGATTTAATGCATCAGTATGGGATATGCTATTTAGTAGGCCCCAAAGCATTCAAAGTCTCTGAGGTTTTGTTTTCACTCTGTCTAATTTTAAAGGATGTAATGATCCCAAACATTTTTTTAATGAGCCTTCATTTCACCTAATCATTCTCAGGAAAACTTGCTAGCTAGGTAAAATTTTGGAAGATGTTTTCCCTGAAAATCCAACAGCGTGCACTGTAATACAGAAACTGTCCAAGGGATTAAGAGCTCACACAGTGGCTAGGGAAGCAGTGAGTTGAGACGACTACTACTTTTTATGTAAAGCTTGCTTATCTTCCTGTTACCTCATCATCCTAGTCCTCTATGCCAACTCACTTTCCTGTAGGCTGTTTCATCTACTGTTCCATCTTTTTTCAAAACCTGACATTAGAAAGGTAGCAAGAGCCAATTCCGGACAGCATTTGGCACAATTGAGCTCTGGTACTTGGTTGGTGTCTCTGAACTCTGCAGGACAGTTAACTTAAATAGTTCTCTCTATTGTCTTTTCAGTGACTATCCAAATAAGCCAGATCAACTCCCAAACTTCCTTCAAATTCCTGCATGGGACCTTGGCAGACAAGGTTCTTTGGGTAAATGTGATATCTTTTATTAGACCAAATAAATATTTGGAAAAATTGTTCTTGACATTTATTGTTTGGAATTGAGGTGGTTGGCAAGGTCATGAGCCCCAGGCCCTGAGTTAAAGGGGGTGCTGGTGACAGGAATCAGAGCAGCACTTCAGAAGGAGGCGGGCAAGTGTAAATGCCAGCTTGAGGGTTTTGCACTGCAGGAGATGTCCTTGCTCTGCAAGGGGGAGGGGGTGTCACTGAATTCAATGTTGTGACATCCCTGCTGGATTTTCATGAAGTGAACTACCAAGTAGGTCAAACCAGAAAGAATAGCTTTGAAAATTTTGGTTGGCTCTATCTGTTTCAGCCATTGGTTATCCAGTCCATAGTTTTGAGTACTGTCACATTGCCAGACATACTGCCAGCCTATTTTAGATCATATATTCCTGTCTCAGTCACTAGAAGAATTAGCTCTGATCAGTCGCACATTAGACTGATATGTTGATTTCATATTTGACCGTGCATGATATGTTACATGGAGGAACATGCAGAAGGAAAACAGAGAGGATAGACAAAAAATCTATTATCTATTAAATCATTACCTGTAAAAATGAAAGAAAAATGTCTTGTATTTTAATTGATAGAGTAAGAAAGACATATTGTGTTATCCAGTAGCATAGGGATGAGGCATCCTAGAGCATGTACATGAGCAGAGAGATTTTTAGGGAGGAGAACAGAAGAAGTATAGCCTACAAAGTCTTAAAATATTAAGGATTTATGAGTTTAGGAGCTCTAACTCATCATCCCTTCATGGTGCTGCCTGGTCTCATCTTTCTTTTCATTTCACAGCTAAATTGCCACTGGGTCCTTCACTCTTATTTCCACAATCTAGTCTCTGGACTTGATCCAAAGCCCAATGAAATTAATGGAAAGTCTTCAGTTGACTTCTGTGCAGTTAGGATTAGGTCATCTTTGATGATAATGGAGACATGGAGGGAAAATTAATATAGCACAGAGCTACATTAGGTTCCACCTGTCACATACTGGGGAGAACGTGCACAGAGAAGCTTAAAGCCCCAGTGATGTGGAATTGTAGCATGGAGTTCAGCAAGGAGCCTACTCCCTCACTTCTACTGTTCTGAATGTCTGCTCTCATTTTGTTGTACTTTTCTTATCAGATGTTCACTTCCTCACGCAAACTAGAAAAGAAAATAAGCTTCTTTATTAACAAGTTGATAGCATTGTTCATAAACATGTCTACTATTTTAGTGATGGACCTAACAATGGATCTGAGTGGTTGTGTTGCCCTGTGGGGTCAGGCCAACTCTCAGGATCTCAAAATTGCACTGACAGGAAGGTGTGATACAATTGCACATATACAAACACACAAATCAATTAGGTACACACGCACACACGCCTACCAACTCAGATACATACACATCCAAGATTACCAGCCTAGGCACATGCATACCTATCACCAGTTCAAGCACATACACGCTTTAATGATAATGACATGAAATCATACACGATACACATATACACAGGTTAAACACTGACTCAGGTGACAGTGTATGTGTGTTGGTGCCTGTGGTAGCTATGCTTGGGGTGCTTGGTAACTAAAGAGCAAGTGGCAGAGATCAGGGGGAAAGGCGGTGGGGACAAGGCAATAGCAAAGAAACAGGGGTTTGCAGGCAGAGAGGAGCTCAGGACAGGTGTTGGAGGTGGCGGTGAGCCAGAAGCAGGAGTGGGAGGAATGAGACAGAGGTTAAAGCGGTGAGGAACAGAGACTGGAGCAGGGCCGAACCGTAGTAAAGCAAAACCTAACTCAGGGGTCCAAATAACAGTTTTATTAAATGAACACTGTACTGTACAGCTTGGTTCCCACACAGTCACACAAGCACTCCCACACACACACACACAATGGTAGCAGGAGAAAGAGACTCAGTGGAAGGGTTGGAGTCCAGGTAGGGAAGAGAAACAGAGTTCGAGTCCTTGGTTAAAGAGAGAGTGGGGGCGATAGCTACCTATCCTGGGCTGTGAGTTGATCCTCGATGGCTAGTTGGGGTCTTCTCCACCAAGGTGTTGTCCAGGGGGAAGGAGGGGGGTCGCTGGCAGGGCCTCTGGGTGGAGAGGCAGTGTGGCATGGTGCTGGTCCAGATGGAGAGAGCATCCCAAGGAGTCAGTCTTCACTACCCCTTTTTATGGGGCAGACTACCTCTGATCTCCTATGGGGAGGGCCTGTCCAGGCAAGGTCAGTCCTGTTCCAGAGGGCTCCAGGTGATCTTACTGAGCATGTGCAGCCTGGCACAATGGTGGGTTGCCTCATCTTTTGTTTCTTGAATGCTGAGGGTGGTTCCAATGGCTGGGTTGTTTGTCCAGGCATTGGTTTTGATGGTGGGGTGATTTAGTAGGGGGTCCTGCTATCATTGTGTTTCACTCATCCATTCACTCTTTTGCTTCAGGCATTCAAGGGAAACCAATTTACATGGGAGAGGTTACAGACTTAAACATGAGTCATAATTGCAACATAGTTGCACAACAGGGCATGGGGACAAGATGGGAACCTGACGCACGAAATTGGATACTTGACATCACTCATGCAAACCCACATTGCAGGCCTAAATCATACAATGTTAACATAGAGACACTTAAGACACAATAACTGTATGGTGTAATACATTACAGTAATCTAACAGACACAGCAAAACTATTACATTAGCTCATGGTTACTATAAAAGGGAACTTACATACCCAGGGTTTCAACTTAACTTATAACTACTTACATATATACCCATAGGGAATAGAGGAGGGGAGAGAAAAAGGCAGAAACGATGGGGGAAAGGGGATGTCATACTTCTAAGTAAAAAAAAAAAAAAAAGACTGGGGGTTTTGCTACAGTTGAACAGATTGTTTCCTAGTTATATTGATGCCTTTCTGGCTTTTCTTAATGGAGGTGGGAGAGCAGCTAAGATCTTTAATATTCAAATTTAATCCTGCAATCCTTAGCAGTGTTTTATATATCTTTAAACTGGCAAACTGTTGTGACAACAGAAGTATATTATTACAGAGAGGGAAATAGCATAATAATTGTATTCAACAAACCAAGTAACTTGTTACTGATGCTTTATAAAGATCATTCAAAGTCCAAAGGACAGTGTTTGTGAAGAAATCAGGATAAACAAGGAGGGAAAATGAAAAAAAAAAAAAAAAGATGAAGGCATATGTGGCCATTTTTCACTAGATGGATTAAAAACAAAAGAGCCATTGTGGCAAAAGAGCCAGACAGCTATTTTTTGTTTGTTTGTTTGCATCTAGTACTAGGCTTTATCAAACAGTCTCTAATGACTAATGCCTCCAAGAAAGTAGTCGTGGTTTATTGAATAATTGCATATATTCTTTTGTAAGACATTTGACCTAGTTCCGCATGGCATTCTGATTAAAGAACTAGTTGTATACAAAATCAATAAAAATGACTCAAGGGCTGGAAAAATGCTCTACTGTGAGAAATTTAAAGAGCTGAATCTGTTTAGCTTACAAAAAAAGATGATCAAGAAGTGACTTGATTGCAGTGACTAAGTACCTTCATGGGGAGACTATGAGAAGCCTTTAATCTAACAGAGAAAGGCATAAAGGGAAGGCATAACAGGAATCAGTGTTTCAGCACAGGCTGGAAGTTAAAGTCAACTCAAATTCAGATTAGAATGCAGATAGATTGGTTTTTGATATTTTTCACCAGTTCATGCAAATAATTATAGAGTAAACTAGTATGGAAAGTAACAGATTCTGATGTCTTCAAATCAAAATGGGATGCCATATTGAAAGGTCTGTTGTAGCTAATCACCAATTATTGAACTAATACACAAGGGTGACCAGGGAGAATTATATGACCAGTATCATATCAGAGGGCAAGCTAGATGGTCTAATATCCCAATCTGATCTTAAGATCTATGAATCCATGACCATTCAAAAAGTTTTCAAAACACAGTAAAATGCTTAGGCCTGGTAAATAATAATATCTTTAGAAAAATATTTGACCTAAGTGTACTTACTTATGGATGCCCATGGGAATTTTACCTAAGAACTCCAAGTTCATGCCATATATATCAATAAAGTTAATGAAAATCACTAAAAGAATCATAGCAGTTTAGCAATTTTTTTCATTTTTCAAAAGTGCATAAAAAATAAATTGTTGTTTTATCCTTGGATATTTTCCCATATTGCAGAGCTATCAGATCATTTGACCAAGGTTTACAGGATTTGTGTATTTATATTTAAGGTGTCTCTTCCTTAGAACTATGGAAGCAAAGGAGACTTCAAACTGGAAAATCTTGCAACTAGCCATAAACTACTCGCACCAAGTGTGAACAGCAAATGCTTTCTATTTGTGTTTAACTGTCAGAACAGAAAATAGGAAGGATGTTATTACCTCCAATAGTCAAACCTCTTTCACGGATTTAGAGGTTTTCACTGGAACCTTGAACTGAATCATAAATTCAAATAGAAGATAAAGTAGGGCAACTATTCAAACATAGGTGCAGTACAGTATGTTCACCCCACTTAATATGTTTTAGGAAGTGGATTCTGTGTATTGTGATGTAGACATCAAGCATAATTCAAACTGGTCTGCAATACTGTATTTTCTCACATACCACACACTGTCAAATAAGAAACTCACCTTGTTTGGGGAAAGCAGAATAAAGGAGAGAGATTTTTTTCCAGAGTCCTGGATGAATTCTGACCATACAGCTGAATCCTACATTGCTGAAACTTGATTGGGGCTGCTCAATCCAAAGCTATGGGGTAAACCCTCTTACAGCTGCTATTGAACTGGCTGCTTGGACCAAAGCTATTGCCAAATCTGGCAGCAGCTCTGAAAGGGTTAAAACAAACTGTACTCCACGCCTTCTCCTGAGACTGAGGAAAAAGAATATCCATAGTAGCCATAAAAGCTCTCTGTGCAGCCATTGTATGCTTCAATTCTGGTGAAGAAAATCAGTTTAAGACATATGCCTCAATGCTGCAGAGCTAATTTTTTTTTTAAAAGCTACATGTGGTATGCTAGTAGATACAATAATTTAACTAAGAAACGGCAAAAGCCTGAGTGACTGATAAATTGTTTCCACTGGAAAGGAATGTTCCCATCTTTCTGGCCTATAACAGAAGATAGCCACTTTTACTAATAATATAGGACCATGGTAGAGCCAAGAATACTGTTTGGTAAAAGGTAGGCATACATCTCCAAACAACAGGCCAACATTACCTCTGCCTATTCCTTTTAATGTTTTCTAACTTACTGAATTGAATCCCATGCATTTAGTTAGATATTTGTGTTACTTAGGCACTGTCAAAATTACTGAAGAGACAAAGTGCTGAGTATCTTCTAATTGTGGATAACTCTGAAGCTTGTAAGACAATCCATAGGAGAACATTATCAATTTTCTGCTGACTTTGGTCAGCTAGGAAGGACATAAACCTGTCAGGTAATTAGTCACAACTTTTCAGCCAAACCCAAAATCTCAGTTTGAAACCACCCAGTGTCCTTTTCTCCCCATTTTCTTGAACTTCATTCCAAGACAAAGATTAACAACCTCTAAATAGATTGTTTTCACCTGTGAAACTGATTAACAAAATTATTCATAATGGCTTTCTCTACTAATCATGGTAGAGGGCAGAAAGAGCAGGACTTTTGCAGAGCAGCCTGAGTTGCTTAGAGCTTGATGTTTATTCTAACACCTAGTGGATATGTCTACACATGCAAATGCTGTGGGGTGGGTTTACTGCAGAGCAAATTACTCTAGAGTAAACCCATCCTGGGCAGTATCTACATGTGCAGGGATTTGGGAGCAGATTTGCTGCTCCTGGCACCAGTCTTCTCCCACCCCTTCTGGCCCTGCATTGGCCCCCTGCAGCAGCCAGGGGGAGCTCTAGGCTCCCCCTGGATGCTAGGTCAGGGGCTGGCAAGGATCACAGGACCAGGAGACAGCTGTGTCCCAGTGAAGGCTGAGAGATTGCTCCCTGTCCCTGGGAGCTGTCCACTGCTGAGGCGGGCTCCGGTGGCAGATCCTGAGTTGTGACAATGTCCCCTTGCCCCAGAAGCAGGGAGCTCCTGGCCCTGGCTCCCCCATCATGGGCAGGGGGCTTGGAAAGAGATGCAAAGGAGGGGCAGGTCCCAGCCCCCTGCTCCAACCAACAGGTGGGGTAGATAGCAATGGGTTCTGCTAGTTGCCCTACTGGTGGATTGGGAAGGGGGCTGGGATCTTCCCCTAGCCTACAGCTCTTTCCAAGCCCTATGCCTCAATCACCCAATTGTGGCATGGGACTGGGACATGTCCCTGACTGGGACAGTTCCTGGGCAGCCCTGGGCTGCACAGGGAATTCTGCACATGCAGCCTGGAGCTGGCTGGGGACTGCCTGAAATGAGGCAGTCCCCAGCCACCTCCAGACTGCACGTGCAGACTTCCCCATGCAGCCCGGGGCTGGCTGGGAACTGCCCCAGTCAGAGCAGGTCCCAGCCAGCTCCAGGCTGGGCAGGGAACTCTTCCCCATGCAGGAAGCCCCCATCTCCCATTCTGTAATTGTGTAGGAGGGTCTTCGAGCTAGTTCCCAGCCCCAGCTCCCCAATCATGGGGGAGCTGGGAATGGGAGATTATTCACAGTCTCAGCTCTGCAATCAGAGAGACAGGGCTCAGGCCCCACTCCCCAATCACAGAGCAGGGCTAGGAGCTCCCTGCTGCTAGGGTAAGGGGGCACTGTCTCTTCCTGGAATCCAGTGGCGGAGCCTGCCCCAGCAGCAGGCAGCTCCTGGGGGCAGGGAGCAAACTCCCGCCCCCTGCTGTCCAGCTGACTGGAAGCAAATATGCTTCCAGTCAGCCATCTGCACATACTGTCCTGCACAGTAATTAGCAGTAAGTTTATTACTTGCATTTGCAGGTAGCAAATTAACTGCTGAGTAGAGGAAATTACTGCACAGAAAGGGTCAGCATGTATAGACAGTGACACAACACTGTCATTAGCTCTACTGTGCAGTAAAGTATCTTGTGTAGACACGCCCAAAAAGTAATAAAATTCATAAGAAAGTTTTAATTCCTGTCACGCTTGCTAATAATTGAAAGGATAACAGTGATGAGGAAATTATGACAGTTTCTTATAAGAGTTATTTGAAAAAGGCATACAAGAAGCCCTGCACCTTTGTGCAATTAGTGCAAAGGTCTGTCACAATTACAGTCCCTTTGCTCAAAAGACTGAAGAGGCTGTTCTCTATTGCGCTGCACTGCTGCAGGTATGCAACAGTATAGCACCCTTAACAGCCAGCTGTATACAATTGAGCTCCATGAGCTCTCCATGGGCCATTCTAGTTTTGCTAATACAAGGTTTAGCCTCCATGGATGGACAACTCAGAAGACTTCTGCATTTTGGATTCAATTCACATACACATGCAAAACTCTGTGCGCTTATCTGGATTATCCCAACCTCCTGAATCTGCACTAATGGGCTAGAAGTATGCCAAGAACTCATAGTCTTGGGATGCTGAGTCTGATGCCAAGTGCAATACAAGAATTTTTTTTTTCCACATCCAGTATAATCTTGGACACAAGTTGGAATGGGAAAGGAAAAAAAAAAAACACCAATAAAAAAGAAAAAAGCAGAGGTGAAAATTTATGAACCTAATCTGAAGATCATTGAGGTCAGCAGAAATTAGACTCTTCCATTACTTTCAGTAGGCTGTGAATCTGGCCCCACCTAAAAATTACAGAACCTCAAAAATAATCCATCTGGTTCAGAATTGTGGGGAAGGGACCATTTTCATTTCATCTGAACCATTTCCCTCATCTCTCTACCAGAAGAGAAGAGCTGTACTGTCTGTGCTGCAAAACCTTAGAGGATATGCAAGAAATCTTAAGAACAGGTAAGTAGACTGTATGTAACCTACACTAGTTTTTAATAACATTTTGGATATAGAGTATTATTTTTTAGCAGTAATTGTACTATTTTGCCTTATGTTGTTTTTGTGCTTTAATGATGCCCTTGACATTAAACATAGGTTACTGAAGTTCTGGGGAGACATTTTTGTTTTTCATTAATCTAGCCATATGGAAGTTTCCAATTTATAATCTATACCAGCGTTTTTTATCATTAGACAAAGGCTAGTTTTATTGTTGGATCTATATACAAAAATGGTATAATTTCCTATAATTATTATTAGGATTTTAAAATATCTTAAAGTATAGTTTTCTGAAGCTGTTACTACTGATGGACAAGTAGCATGTAATAGTGTGAATTCTAAGAACACTGTCCCTTTTAACTTTCTCTCTCATCACTAAAGTATTTCGCAGAATTTGAACATTTTTTGCAACTTGGGGAGAATCCAGGTCTTAAATATGTAAAGTAAAAATTGGGTTAAAAAAATCCAAGTTTGTCAAACATAGGACAAATCAGTCCAAGTAATCATAATAAATTATGAACAATATAGACATTTAAAACCGTCTCATAACATCAATGGTCTTTTTAATGAGAAAATTGCCCCTTTGTGGATTTGTGTACTGACCAGGAAAAGCTATGATGAAAATGATCTTTTCATGTCCTTTTAAAATGATAAAAATAAGATAATCTCCAGGTGGTCTTTTTTCATAAATCACTTTTAAGCTTAGTGGCTACCCTGTGTTGTGTTCTGACATCTTGACAATAAAGAAGTGCTTATGATGGTCCTGCGGGGTTTGTTCTAAAGCCCTTTTCCTACTGTTAAGCAGTAAATCAGTGACTGACAGGATTCCTAACCCGCCACCTCCTGCCAGGGTGACATTAAATTTACACTATATACTATAATCTTCTAGCTACCGGAATAAGGACAAGAGAAAAGTCACTTTTAGACATCTTGATTCCAAAGTGTGGGGCAGTTTCTTTGTAGCACTGCCCTCAGAAAATACTGCAGGGCACCCCATCTTCAGATTAAGTGATAGTCTCCCAAAATTGCTATACCCCATTCAAAAGGGACTAAAAATGTATGATACACATAATGCACAAGACATATTATTCCTTCACTTCCAGCAGAAGATACAGCAGAATCAGCTCACAATACTGCCATGTCCTGTTCGGGCTCTGTATTTCTAACACTAACACTGTCACAGTTCCCTCCGCAGCTCCTGCTTAATAGGGAGACAAAGGGCACATCTGCATTTACTATGCAGCTGACCAATTAACTGTGCAGTAAGCATCTCACCGTCTACACATGTGCCCCTATTAGGGCACACAAAACTAATAAACTCTGCAGCAGGGTAGTCTTGTAAAATAAGTATTACTTGCTGCAGAGTTTTTTGTGCATAGCAGCATATGTGTAGATGCTGCCTTGGCTGACTGGGGTACAGGCTGCCTCAACACAAATCTAGCTCTCTGGCAGCTTCTGCACTGAGCCACCCTGAGCACCAGTCAGCCACCCCACAGCACATAGCTCCACAGCATGTAGAAGCGCCACAGCACATGGAGATGGGGGAGCAGCCAGCCCTGGCCTGGCTGCTCCCCCATCTCTAGATGCCTCTCCACAGCTGGCTCAGGCACCTTGTGAATCAGAGCGGGGAATGCCTGTTGGCCAACATCCCCCGCCAGCAGCCCTGCAGTACATAGAGCCTGGTTGGAGCAGCTCTGAGCTGGCAAGCTCACCCCCTGGGTCCCCTGCCAGGATAGATTGCTCTGACCAGGCTCCTTGTGATGTGCATGAATAAACTGTGGAGCAATTTGCTGTGGAGTTTTTTTTACATGTTCAAAAGGTACACCTGGGAACAAAAAACAGAGGAAAAATAATCCTGTATGTTTATTGGTCTACATTATAATGTGTTTATTGGTCCACATAAATTGCACATGTAGACATACCCAGTGACAGTTGCAGCAAATACACCCTTTTTGCTAGAAGTGCCCTGCCCTGTGGAGGGAGGGTCCATACCAGCTACAGAGAGACTTAACCATCTATACAGAACCAACCTTGCCTCTATGGAAAGTGCCCATGTGGATTCCCAGCTTAGTAATTAGTCCTTATTTGAATCATCAAGACAAATTGAAAAGACAGTTTGAAGAGTGACAATTCCAGTTTCCCCAAGCTAACACATGGAAAGATCTACTTCTCAGAGACCCATGAGAGAGGCTGTAAGATCTGTCACAAAAGTGATGGAAAGTAATAACTTCATCAACAGGTTCATTTTTTGAACTATCATCCTCAATTTTATGCAATATTTAAATAAAAACACCACATTTACACTGAAGGAAAATCATCAAAATAAATAAATAAATAAATGGTTAGTCCAGCGCCCTCAATGATCCATAGGTTACCAATGCATATTAATCCCTAGTGCCTACATACACTGGTTTCATTCAAATGCAAGTCCTCATTTGTTTTGTTCCGCAGGGAACAAAAAATAAAATGATGGCTTAAGGCCCCCTCTACACTTTAAAGGTATTACACAATTAACTGGTTAATTCTGCAGTTACCATAAGATCAGCTACATGGGCAAAGTACTTATCAGACAGTAAAAAAGCTCCAGCCAGCTATAAAGTTAAACCTCGAAAATACATACTAACTTTATAGCTGGTTGTTATTGAGCTTTAATTTGCTCATGTAGCAGAGTCTCACCTATGGCTGAGAGCCATGTCAGTGAAACCTCTGGGCCCTGGGGATGGAGGTAGATGTGACCCCTGGGACTTGGAAGTACATTTAACACCTGTGCCCTGGAGATCACAGCAGCCATGAATCCTAGAGCTTTGGAGTTTCACACATCCCCAAGGCTGGGAGATAATGGCTTGCACAATCCCCCAGTCCTGGGGGTGCATGGGGCACTCCCTCGACTGGGAGGCCCTCAAAGGCATGGAGTACCCAGCTGCAGGAGCTTGCTTCAGTTTTTTTCTTGCACCGAGCTCCTGACTTCTCTGATATAGCTGTAAGCTGCTATCAAGTCCCCTCTCAACCTTCTCCTCTTTAGGCTGAAGAGGCCCAGGTCCCTCAGCCTTTCCTCATATGGCTTTCCTTGAAAGTCCATGATCATACAGGTGGCTCTTCTCTGGACTCTCTCAAGCTTTTCCACACCCTTGTTGAAGTGCGGCACCCACAACTGGATGT
Organism: Alligator sinensis; assembly: GCF_000455745.1. NCBI lineage: Eukaryota > Metazoa > Chordata > Crocodylia > Alligatoridae > Alligator > Alligator sinensis. The sequence continues at coordinate 297,872 of NW_005841942.1, forward strand.
AGTACTCCAACTGCGGTTTCACCAGTGCTGAGTACAGTGGGAATATCACTTAATTTTACATGAGATGCATCAGTTGATGCATGCCAGCATATTGTTTGCCCTGCTGACCACTACCTTGCACTGATGGCTCATATCCCTACGATGGTCAGTCATTACACCTAGGTCCCTTTCGGCCATGATGCAAGTCAACTGGTCACCACTGAGCCTGTATGTATGTTGAGAGTTGTTTGCCTCCAGATGGAGCACCTTAAACTTGGAAGTGTTAAACTTCATGTGGTTCCAGTCCACCCAACTCTCAAACCTGTCCAGGTCTGCCTGTATCTGCAACCTATCTTCTGACGTGACCACACTGCCCCATAACTCGGTGTCGTCCATGAACATGGCCAGCAAAATTTTCACTCCCCCATCCAAATCATTGATAAAGATGTTGAAAAGCACTGGTTCAAGCATGAACCCCTGAGGGACACTACTGGCCTCTTCACACCAGGACAACACAGATCCATTCATGAAAACTCTCTGGGTCCTACCATCCAACCAGTTTCCCACCCACTGAACTGTTGAGCAGCTGAGCAGTCTTCCAGTTTTCCCACAAGGATATCATGAGGTACTAGATCAAAAACCTTTTGGAAGTCTAGGTATATAACATCTACCACGTCTCCCATGTCCAGGTGGCAAGAGACATGTTCACAGAAGGAAATGACATTGGTAAAATGAGACCTACCCACAACAAAACCATGCTGACTGTTATTCAGAATTTTACCTTCCACAAGCAGATTGCACATAGATTCTTTAATGAGCTTTTCCAGGATTTTCCCTGGGATGGAGGTTAGGTTTATTGGCCTATAGTTGCCTGGGTCCTCCCTCTTCCCCTTCTTGAAGATGGGCATAATGTTGGCCCTTTTCCAATCCTCAGGCATTTCTTCTGTGCACCACAAATTCTGAAAGAGATTTGCTTGGGGTTCCACAATAACCTCAGCCAACTCCTTCAGCACTCTTGGATGGATTCCATCCAGTCCTGCTGATTTATAAATGTCTAGCTTTTATAATTGGTATTCCACCCACTCATCATCCACTGTGGGGAGGCTATCAGTCCTGACATGTGAGCCTTATCTCATTTGACTTTCCCCTTGGTCATGCCCTTCACTAGAACCAGTTTACAAGCAGCAGGAGTCTTAACATTTCTCAGTCCTACCTAAGCTGGAGATTTTATAGAATCATAGAAAATTAGGGTTGGAAGGGACTTCAGAAGGTCATTTAGTCCAACCCTCTGCTTAAAGAAGGACCATCCCCAACTACATCATCACAACCAAGGCTTTGTCTAGCCCGGTCTTAAAAACCTCCAAGGATGGGGATTCTACATCATCTCTGGGTCACCTGTTCCAATGCATTACTACCCTCCTAGGGAGTAAATTTTTCTTCATATCTAATATAAACTTCCCTTGCTGCAACTTGAGACCATTGTTTCTTGTTCTATCATCTGGTACCACTGAGCATAGTCTAGCTCCATCCTCTTTGGAATCACCCTTCAGGTATTTGAAGGCTTCTATTAAATCCCCTCTCAGTCTTCTCTTCTCCAGACCGAATAAGCATGGTTCTCTCAGCCTCTCCTGATAAGTCATGTGTCCCAGCCCCAAACTTCTCCAATTTGTCCACATCCTTTCTACAGTAGGGGCCCAAAACTAAACACAGTACTCCAGATGTGGCCTGACTAGTCTTGAATAGAGAGGAAGAATCACTACCCTTGATCTGCTGACAATGCTCCTACTAATGCAAGCCAGTATGCCATTAGCCTTCTTGACAACAAGGACACACTGTTGGTTCATATTCAGCTTATTGTTCACTGTAAGCCCCAGTTCTTTTTCTGCAGAGTTGCTGCTTACCCAGCTGATCCCCAGCCTGTAGCAGTGAATGGGATTGTTCTGTCCTAAGTGCAGGATTTTGCACTTCTCCTTATTGAACCTCATGAGATTTCTTTTGGTCCAGTCCTCCACTTTGTCCATGTCTCTCTGAATCCTAGCCCTACCCCCAGCATATGTACTACTCCCCCTAGCTTGGTGTCATCTTCATTTACTGAAGATGCACTCCATCCCATCTTCCAGGTTGTTGATGAAGATATTGAACAAAACCAGCCCCAGGATTGACCCCTGGAACACTCCACTTGATACCAGCTGCCATTTAAAAATCAAGCCATTTATTACTATCTTTTGAGCCCAACAATTCAGCCAGTTTTCTACCCACTTTACAGTCCATTCACCAAACCCACATTTCCTTAGCTTGCTTACAAGAGTGTTGTGGGAAACCATATCAAAAGCCTTGCTAAAGTCCAGGTATATCAGGTCCACTGCTCTTCCAACATCAACAGAGTCAGTCATCTCATCATACAAGGCAATCAGGTTGGTGAGTGCTTAGAAATTAATTCCTTGAAGACCTACTCCATGACTTTTCCAGTGACTGAGGTAAGGCTGACTGGTTTGTAGTTCTCTGGATCCTTCTTCTTTTCTTTCTTAAAGATGGGCACTATCTTTGCTTTTATCCACTATATTTGACTTTGAGTTTTCAAAGATATGCATCCATTTAAAAAAAATAATCCCTAACCTGTTTTCTTACCACTGGTGGCTGCTCATCTTCCCCCCAAACTGTGCTGCCAGATGCAGTAGTCTGGGAGCTGACCTTGCCTGTGAAGGCTAAGGTAAAAAAGGCACTGAGTATTTCAGCCATTTCTGCATCATCTATAGATAGATAGATTCATAGAGTTGGAGGGACCTCAGTGGACCATCTAGTCTGCCCCCTGCCCTTGGCAGGCAAGAAGAGAGTCAATCAACCCTGGGGTCATGTGATCCCAGCCAGGTGCCTGTCCAGTCTAATCTATAACTAGGCTGCCTCCCGCCATTCAGTAAGGGGCTCACACTTTCCCTAATCTTCTTCTTGTTGCTGACATACTTGCAGAAACCCTTCTTGTTACCCTTCATGTCCCTTGCAAGACACAGAGAAACACTTTTACCCTGTGAGCTCTGTACTAAAGATTTTCCACTGGAGCTGAGTCAAGCTCTCAAAATACTTATTTTTACATGCAAAAGCCAAGGGTCAAAGCCTTACTTAGTCCAAATATGAGTGGAAGTTTCCTCTGACTCAGAACTGTACACCCTAATTAAGAGGTACCTATGAATGTGACCAAGAATAAAATTTACATTTCCCATTATTAGCTGGTGAGGAACTAGGATTATTAATGTGCAGAAAGATAAAAGTCATAAAATCCCATCAATATTCCATGTTAGATTAATATTTTCCATTTCCCCTCTTCAAAAATACCACTTCCCATTTAAAAATGCAATAATATAACAGCAAAATGACAAAATATTTCTTGATTTTTTTTCCATGGTACTTGACCATTTGGTTTCCTGGGAACATTCCCTTTTTTACTGACTCGTTGAGCTAACCACAGAAACGCGTGACCTCAAAGGTTTTTCCCCTTCTTTCCAAGTTTATGCCTCCACAGTCTCAATACTAATTCAACATTTTTTCAAAGAAATTCTAGAGGGGCATTTGTCCTCCAGAGTTCAAATCTCAGGCAACAACTTGATGCAACTCTAATGAAACCTCTACAAAAAATTGTTTAAAATAATACATTAAAAGTTAATACTTAAGCACAGATAGAATATGCAAATAGAGATTCTAAACCCAGTGCACCATAATTTTTAATGAAATAAGTTATTCATCCCGTACATTTAAGGATATAAAAGTGGTGCTTTTACTCAAACTAGTATTTGGTGTTCCTTACTCTGTATTCACTCACTGGAAATTCATGTCTCAGCACACCAGATGGATCTGAACTTAATGAACCGAAGTGACAGGGTTTTGCATCCTAGGTTAGATAAACTTGACAGGAAAGTTTCTTTGTTTATTTATGTGTCTTCAGATTAGATAGATAGATAGATAGATAGATAGATAGATAGATAGATAGATAGATAGATAGATACTAGCAAAGCAAATACTTGGCTTAAGACAAATTCACTGCTGAATACTGAAAATTAGATAAATAACACATCATATATACTCTTTTATTCAATACTACCTATTGGAAATTGATTTCTTCTTCTTGATATATAATAGAGCTTAAAGAGGATTCAACAAAACATTAAAAACATTACACAGACCAGAATTACCTTCACCCTTGTAATGTTTTCCTCAGGTAATGAAGTATTTCATGAGGCAGTAACATTATGGCTAAGAATTTATCTTTAATTCTCTTATCTATACCCATCACTGATATAGCACATACCATACAAAAATGTGGTACAAATAAGAGAAGCATTTCAAAGCATTTTTTTTTTAATTAAAAGAAAGCACAAAGTTTAAAATACACTAGATTTACTTTACAGAAAACAGGGAACATTAAAGCTGATGGGAGGAATGGTATTTTTCCAGTATCTCCTTGTGACTTGAAATATGACACATAATCCAATCCTGTCACTCCTGAGGTATCTACCAGGGATGTTCCTGAATTACTGTAAATAGCTTGCCATTCCCAATAGAGACAGTTGCAAAATTTAGTCTGAAATTCAGACTTGTCCCTCACCACAAGAATCTATTACATGCATACAGTAGGTACTAACTGTGCAGTAATGCCATTTTTCCTTCTATACAAATATCACATAAATGATATTCATGGCTTGGTTTTGAGTGGCAGGGGAGGAATGGTTTCTCTTCACTTCAAATTTGTAGATAACTTCAATTTATGATATGTTTCATTCACAATGATATTTTATGTTGCCATTTTTCTTATCATTAATTTGTATTGTCCTAGTACCAACACAGAACAAAGGCAGCCCTGCCTCAGGATGTGAGACAATAAGCCAGAGAAGAAACCAGATAGATGGATGAGAGAGTACTTGGGGGGGGGGGGGAATGAAACAATATGTGGGAACTTTTTAGGCAGTCATCTCAGTATACCAGAAGCCTGAAAACTATCAAGTTTTAGTAAGTGTTACAGAAAAAGTAAAGTTTTAAAAAGGTTTGGAGGAAGATAATTAAGAAGCTGTGAAGTATGTTTTTGGGGAGCTCCCCTGAACATGTGAAGCATCCTGGATGAAGACATGGATATGCTTATTTGAAAATATAACAGTTGGGCAATAGAAACTGGCATCATGAACTGATTGGAAATGGGAGCTGACGTCTTGATATCACAGGAGATTATAGTTTCTGAAGGTCCTTGAAAGTAAAGATAAGAAGCTTAGATTTGGTGCCCTAAGGGAGGTTGTGAAGCAATGCATTGCAAGGGGTGACATAGTCAAAGTGATGAACCCTCAAAGTGATAGGATAGAAATATGATATTTGAAGCAGCATTCAGAATAGCTACAAGTACAGCAAGATTACCTTTTTGAAGGCCAGAAGATAGATGTTGCTGTAATAGAGACACAAAATGCTGGGATTGTGGACTGTGTGGTTTGATATGAATGATCATATTTTAGAGATGTTAGACAGAATGAAATCTGCAAAGTTTACACATAACCTGATGTGAGGACCTTAACAGACTGATTCAAAGATAATACCCAAGTCAAAGGCATTACAGACTGAATCCCTGATGCTGTCCATAGTGATTAAGAAAGAAAGTAATAAATTGGGTTTAGCAGAAAAGACTGAGCTGTGTTTTAGCAATGGTGTGCTTGAGATCGTGAATAAAGACAGGGTGAGATCACTGGGACAATTGGAGGGGTGAAAGAAAGACAGACAGACTTTTTGACTTTTAATAAACATTTGTTAGGGGGGAAATGGGTGACAATACAACAAAGGATGGCCCATATGAGCCTGGGGCTGCATCCCTCAAGGTCTGCCCTTACAATCTAAAACAAAAACATCCAATACTACATCAACCCACTAAGGCCCTTGCCAGTACGCAGGGGAGGGGTGGGGCGGGGGGTGCAGGACAGTGTCACGGTGCAAGGACCAAACGGCCACCCTCAATGCTGCAGACAAGGTGGGTACTGTCTGCTGGAGGACCACATGTTCAAATTCTAATGACAGGCACGTCCAGACCAAGAACTGAAAGAATCACAGGGCATCATCAGAACCAGCACCATCGATCCAATTCCTGTGGCTCTTGAGGGTGGAGGAGCTGTACACCTCAGGCACAAAAAGTCACCAAGACCTGTGGGGGAGACTTGCCCCTCAACCAGCACTCAGCATCAGGCTCTGTGGGAACAGAGTCCTCCTAGGGATCCTGGGGGAGAGGGGAATGATGTTCCTGATCTCTGGGGGTGGAGGGGGGCACTCTCCTGGGCCAGGATCTCTTTTTCCCAGAGCTGCTTGTGGCTGCCAGAGGGCCTAACCTCCACATTGACCTTGTCAAACTCAAGGAGCTGAAAGGCAGGGGAGGGCCATCAGACCCCCCCTGTCACCTCCCCTACCCCCAAGTCACCTCCCCTACCTCCAAGTCACCTCTGACCACTACAGGATCGGGGTGGGGGGAAGCCAAGGAGGCAGGCAAAGAGAGAGGGTCCTTCTCACAAACCTCTGCTCTCCTAGAAGCAGTGGGGAAGTCTTGAGGTGATAATGAGCCAAACCCCCCCCCTGTGGGGGGAGGAAATTGGGGGGTGGATTCCACAGAGCCAGCTGACTCCAATGAAATGGAGAGTGGCTGGGAGGAGGGCCCATCCCCACCACCTGACAGGGCTTCCACATCAGAGGCGGATAAGCCACCATTGGGCACTGGCACATGTGGCTCTGCCATGACCAGCTTCTTCTTCTGGCACCTGCTGTCACAGCAAAAGCACAAGGTGTCCTGAATGGTAAAGTAGACCTTGTAACACTGCCCATCAACCAGGAAGGACATGGAGTGGGGCAAAGCCCAACCCCCCCCACCCCCCGGTTAAGAAGCATGAACATCTGCCATTTAAAGGACAGGACATGCCAGATCTCAGGAACCTTTCAGCCAAGTAGCAATCTATGGACCAGCCCTGTAACCATGCCATAAGGGCTCAGACGGCTGCTGAGGTCATCATCCAAGAGAAATGGGGGGATGTTGGAGACTACCACCTGAACAGCTGATTTGTCTACAGGTGTCATGATGCAAAAAAACACCCCTGACAGACATACCTGCTACCATGATCTCTTGCACCAAAGCAAGGGAGTTGAGGAAAATGATGGGGACCAAACTCACCCAGGCAGCATAAAGGACATTTTTGCAACATACTACTGCCCCCACAGCAGCGACACACTCCTCCATGCCAATGGGCATGAAACCAGAGACCAAAACTCCAGACCAGAGGGGCAGAAGCCCCAGCAGTGGGCGGCTGGGAACTGCCTTCAGCCATTCAAGCAAAAAAAAAGGGTTAACCCTGCCAGGAACAAGAGGGGTAAGGGATGGGCAGCCCTCTGGCAGGCAGGGAAAAAAGAAGCTGGAAAACCCAAGAAAGGAACACCATAGAAGAGGAGAAAGATGAACAATATAGCCAGGAAGAGAAGGGAAAAGAAGAAGCAGCAGAGCAGCTGTGGGAGGGAGGTGGGGGGTGGACAAAATAAAACCAGAGGCAGGG
>NW_005841942.1:305748-306518 GCF_000455745.1 Alligator sinensis
GGCAGGGGGGAGGGAGGGAGGGAGGGAGGGGAGATTGAGGACGGAGGGAAGGGTTGCTGCAGGAGAAGGGGTTTAAAAAATGTGAAAAAAGGCAAGAAAAAGTTCGGGACTATGGTGAAAAAGGGTTTAGACTGTCGGGGGCGGGGGACGACAAAGCAATAGAACAGCTCACAGAACAGGCAAAAGCTCTGAGAGCTCAGAGCTGTCAGTGACAAGGAAAGACTTTTGACTTTTAAACAACTTTATTTCACAAAACATCAGGTACAGAAAGCAAAAAACCATCAAACCACACCAAAGAGAAACCATTCCAGGACATTCAGAACATCACACCGTGACAAACACCTTCGCAGAAATACACATCATGTCTAACATGCTATATATAGCCCTCGAGAAACGAACAATTCCACCCTTCCCTGTCCCATAGTACATGTACAAAAACCTTCAACTTCTCACCCCGAGAAAATAAACAAAAAACCGAGCTGGGGGGGGGCCCAGGGCCACCACACAAGCCAGAAGCCACAGTCCGCCACCGCGCCCGCCCGGTCGCCCAGACCGGTCATGACATCAGAGCGCATATTTGAGAAGGCCGTCCTCTACGTGGCACAGCGCTCCCTCGAGGGCCCAGAGTGCCTCGAAGGCGGGCACCCCCCGCCGGAGCACAGCGTGCGCAAACTCCAGCGAGAGGTGCACCTGAATAGGAGGCCGAAGAGCCACGGGGCATCGTCTGAGCCGGTGCCGGCAAGCCGGTTACGGGCGGGCTCTGGAGGCAA
>NW_005841942.1:307905-308247 GCF_000455745.1 Alligator sinensis
GCCAGTCCATGCGCCAAGCAGCAAAGTATCGCTCTTGGCCCAGTTGATGCGGGCGGAAGAGGCGCGCTCATAGGCACGCTGGCAATCTGCCAGGGCCTGCACGTCTTCCTGAGTGTTGAGGAAGACGGTGACATCATCCGCGTATGCCAACAGCTGGAGAGGAGGGCCAGTGGACGGGCCCATGGCCAATGGCAGGGCCACACCATTCAGGTGGCGTCTCAGCGCGTGTAGCATCGGCTCGATGGCCAGGACATAGAGCATGCCCGACAGCGGACACCCCTGACGAATGCCCCTGCGTGCGGGGAACGAAGCGCAAAGCACACCGTTCACCTTGCGCAGGCT
>NW_005841942.1:308387-308777 GCF_000455745.1 Alligator sinensis
CGCCCCCGCCACTGCAGGTCGCCAGTCTTCTTGGCAGTCGGCGGCTTATACAATGTGCGCCACGCCGCGTGGGCCGGTGGGGAAGCCGGTGACCCCAGGCGCCGTTGCCACGGTGTATCGGGGCGATCCGCTGGCACCTGAGCATGGCGGACATAAACCACCCAAGCATACAAGCTTCTACGCGATAGAGAAGCAAAGGGACAACCCGTGTCACTATCAGGAGGCATGGGAAGCCGCAACAGAGTGCCCGGCCCACCGGCCAACTCCGCGGCCACAGCTGGGGTAACCGCCAGCGAAGGGAAAGCCTCGCTCGCGGCATCCGTGGCCCGCGGGATCTGGCACACCTGGAGATGTTCGTCCAAGGCAGACGCCGCCACCGGCGGGAGGGCG
>NW_005841942.1:318752-319342 GCF_000455745.1 Alligator sinensis
CAGAGGGGGAGGGAAGAGAGAGGAGAGAAAAGTGGGGGAGAAAGCTGCAAAAAAGCAAGAAAAGAGTCAGAAAGCGAAATAAACAGAGGCTAGAGACCTTTAGACAGGTGGGAGGGAAGAAAGAAAAGAGATAGGAAGCCGGGGAGTCTTACGCTCGGGATCGCCCCACGCAGCTCCAAGCGAGCCTGCTCCGCAGCGTCCAAGCGGAAGGAAGGAAGGAAATAAACTTCTGCCTCTCTGAGAGTGGGAATGGGAAGAGAAAGTTGAGCCAAAGGAAAGAGGAAAATTCCCCTCTTGTTCCTGGCAGGGTTAATATGTGATAGCATTTTCCTCTTTTCTATCACATCTTGTCAATTTTCTCTTGGAAGAACTTGAAGGAAAGAGAAATATGGGCAGTAAATGATGGAGATGAGGGTCTGAGGAGGGAGTCAAAGCACATGAAAGGTATAAGGCTAAATTGATTCAGTTAATATGAACTGGTTATTCCAGAGGCAACAATAGGAGAGGAGGAAGGATGGAAGGGACAGGGACATATATGAAATTGGGAATGTTGGCATGAAGAGGACAGGAGTCCTGGAGATGATGGGAGT
>NW_005841942.1:319352-326294 GCF_000455745.1 Alligator sinensis
AGAAATGTTATGATTTTGGGAAATTACACTTGAAGTCAGGAGGAGGAGGAAGAAGAGGGAGAGGATGTAGGGTCCAGATCTGTGCTAATGGAAGGAGAGAAAAGATTCAGATAAAGAGGATAAGGGGGAAAGGAACTCTAGAGACATGAGGGTAAATGGATAAGAAGATGGAGTTGGGAATTAGGAAAGGGGAAGCCGTAAAGATAGATGCTATACTTCAGGAAAAAGCGTAGTGAAAGCCATGGAAGTATGGCAGATGGAAAAGGAAGGTGTTTTTCATCAGTGAAATATATGGCAGTAAGACATTTAATTTAAAAAGAATATTAGTGAGAATACTGCACATTGCTTTAATTACTTTTGTGTCACACGGCAGCGGAAAAAATGTAAAAGAGTGCACCAGTTTCATTTTTAATTTATTTCAGTTTAAAAATTACTTGCTTTCATTTTCTTGATATATTACTGCATACTATTTACAAGCACCGTAATATAAGCACTCAGAAGCCAAACCCACAAAACGTAGATAAATTGTCCATCATGGAAATAGTGCCACTGAATTCTCTGCCCCCTCCATTCTAAACCTAACCTACCACTTCTTGTCCTTATGTGAGTTCTTTGATTCAGGGTATACATACCTGATATATTTCTTTATTCATATATATGATATACTATTATATGTTGTATCCTCATTATGATATGCTATGTATGTGTTATATGTTAACATATCATAATAAGAGCCTAATTTTTAGGTCCTGATTTTGGACATTACTGTCATTACAAGACGCAGTTTTTTTCTAAACAAGTAGTTTCATTTTGTAGTTGTTCCTTAGCCCTTCACATTTACAATGAGTACAAACAGTACACATTTACAGATTCAGAAAATCAATAGGGAGGGGGAAACGCACACACAGAAGAAAGTCACTCAGCTAGCCTACGATTTTTTTTTAAAGGAAGTTATATAACTACTGTGGCATTCAGAAAAATCAAATTGTTCTAACAATGTTATCTTAGGGGGCCTAATATTGTTGTTCTTATTCCTAAGAGAGAATGGGAGTGAAGTTAACCTCATGGGGTTACTGATTGCTGAATAAGACCATAGAATCAACCCACAGGAAAAAAAATCCGGAGTTAAAATAGATTGCTTTGAGTTTAGTGAGGATACACTACTGCACAGGAATCTGGGTCCCTAATTTACATTTGTCTCACCAGGTGCTGCTTTTGCAAGTTCTAGCAAATATTAATTTTCTTCTCTTAGAGGTAGACCACTGTCTCCAGGGTGACTTCTTATGTAAGTTAAGACAGAGTGCATGATTATAGATGTGTGGTTTGGTTCCAACATCATCAGGAGCTGAAGCTGCTGCAGTCCGAAATATATTTCTGTCTCATCTGTAAATATAAATTACGAACGAATCTTATTCCACAGACTAGGTGCCTAAGTGGACTTCAGCCCCTAAGGCTCATCTTATTCCATCCTGGTGAAAATAAGTCAATGCACCCACTTTTGTGACCACACTTTCATTTTAACCTTGAGAGCAAGCCACAAAAATGCTGCAAAGAGGAGGTGGACCAATCTTCTTTCTACTTTAACTGTTTTTCAAAGACTTGAGCAGGGTAGAGTAGGATCGCATTTAGGGGCATGTCCAGATGAGCGCGCACATGCGTTTCCCCAGGGACAACTACCAATGGCTCTGGCACAGGGCCAATTGCCCTCGGTGGGGTGAGGGCAGCTGGGGCCAGCACCTGGGCTCCCAGAGCTACAGCAGTGGTGATCCAGGTGCACAGAGCCTGGCAGGCAGCCAAAGCATGGCTCCGGCAAACCAGGCTCATTTTGGGTGGCAAACACTGCTGCTGCTGCTTTTCTTTGGCATGCTTATTTTTTATACTGGGATTTCCAGTATAAATTTGGCTCTGTGCTTCAAATATGAAGTGCAGAGAACCAAATCATGTGCATGGGGTGTGTTTTGCAGTGCCTCAAAAGCCTTTGAGGTGCCACAAAGTGCACATGCAAACTCATGGGGACACACCCTAGGTGTCTAAGTCTACTTTGGCATTTAGTAGTCAGACCAGTATCTGACCTTTAGGATTTAAGGGCTAGAACTGAGAAAGGACTTGAGTCCAAAAGAAGGCCCAAAAAGAAATGAGGTGCCTAAAATAAAATTTGCAATCCAGAAAAAAATCCTGCTCAGCTTCCATCCAATTCTGGAGGCTTCCAAATACACTAGGCACTTCTGTGTTCATTTTTGTAATTTCCTAGGTACTTAGGGCTAGACCTTATTTAACCATCACAAGCCCAAGTGGCATATGCATAAAATGAGCAACCAGGGCAAAATTCTCTCACCAAATGGACAAACTGCTGGATTCAGCTGAAGACCAACTCTGAGTTATCTGACTGTTGAGCAAGTGCCCCCATCATAGGAGTAGGAGGACGTCAATGTGATCTAAAGGATGTTCCTATACCTATTGGGGAAGGTACTTACCTGTCCAAAGGGGATAATGGAATTACTCCTACACATCAGTCAGGAAACTCAGAATTATTCTTGAAAAGCATTTTGGTCATCCACCAGGAAAAATACAATTCTACCTCTACAGTTTTGGCCATTTAAGCATTTGCTAGATGAGGTGGAGCCTTCCACTTTTTAGCCCAGTTACCTACTGGCTAGGGAATTTGCCCAGGGAGAAGGAGACCCAGGTTCTAGGCATCCCCTGAGGATGACTTGAATCTGCACCTCTGGCTTCCCAGTGAAGTGCTCTAATCAACAAGTCACAGGACAGACATTGCCCAGTCTTTTCTCCCCCCACCCCCTCAAAGCTGCATTCTCATACTCTTGAAACTGGCCTACTACACCTTGCATTTAATATTCATTGAATACAATGAATAAAAAGCACAGGCTGTTTGTGTCCCTATTGAGCAGGACCTGGGTTAGAGCCAGAACAGCATTCATGTGGCTGAAATCCCCCTCATTCCACCTGGCTTGTAGGTCTACACCTGTCTCTATCTCTTAGCTTTCCTCTTGGTCTCAGCATTCACTTGCTTTCTTGTGTCTAACACCCACTAGCTGTATTTTTTCTCCAACTAAAATTTTTGGAATCAGCTTTATGAGTGTCCCTGGATGATCCTACTTTCATTGTGCAACTGCCCAGCATAGGAAATGCTGTAACACAAACTGCATACTGTGAGAGGTATGTAGGATATGGCCTCTAGAGCTCTGCTTCTGAACATGCCCAAGTCTGACCTTTCTCCTGATTAAGTCCCATAAGGGTTTCATAAGTGCCACTCTATCTAAGTCACCTAATTGGTCCAGTTGAGTAAGTTCACTCAGCACACAATACACATGGATAGGGTTGGGCTTCATGCAAAATATAGTGGTGGCCAGAAGAGGAGGTGATCATGCTTGCCTTTAAATATACTAACCTAGGGGATTAAAGAACTCCTGAAATAATTTCAGTTTCCTCCTCAGCTTGAGGGGTTCAAACTCTAATTTTTTATCCCCAAACAGAATATCATAATGTTCATGCTCTACACTATTCTGTCTAGGCACACAAGGCAGAAGAACTTTTCAAACCTTTTGTTGAAGCTGTGAATTATAGAACTCCAGATTTACTGAACCAGAGAAAATAAACCTACCATTCATAGTTAGCTACTCACCTTTAGAGGTTAGCAGGGAATACTTATTTTGGAGTCCTTGTTTCTAGAGTAGCTTAAGGCTGGAAGGGACCTCATGAGATCATCAGGTCCAGCCCCCCCTGCTCTGGGCATGAAAGACTTCTGGGGCCAAATAACCCCAGTAAGATGTGTGTCCAGTCTCCTTTTGAAGCTCTCCAGGGGTAGATGCCTGCACCACCCCAGCTGGGAATCTATTCCGGAGTCTGGTCACATGAACCATGGAGAAGTTTTTCCTTATATCCAGTCTGAAACCTAGGAATTTATAACTATTGCTCCTATTTTTCCCCTGGGGCACTTTGGTGAATAGTTGTTCACCTAGTCCCTGATGCTCACCCCTGATGTATCTGTAAGCTGCTACCAAATCCCCACAGTCTTCTCATTTTTAGGCTAAACAGTCCCATATCTGTCAGTGTTTCATCATATGGCTTGCTCTTCAGGCATCTAATCATACAAGTGGCTTTCCTCTAAACTCTCTCAAGCTTCTGCACCTCCTTCTTCAAGCAGTACTCCAGCTGTGGCCTCACCAATGCCAAGTAGAGTGGGAGAATAACTTCCTTAGTTTTGCTTGAGATGCATTAGTTGATGCATGCCAGCATATTGTTTGTTCTGCTAACTGCAACATCACACAGGTGGCTCACTGCATCCAGTTTCCCACCCATCTGACTGTTGAACTATTAAGCCCATTGTCCCCTAGTTTTATCTTGAGCCTCATGGGACACACCAAGTCAAAGTCCTTCTTATAGTCCAAGTAAATGATGTCGACCTCATCCAAGTGGCGAGTAACCTGGTTGTAGAAAAAGATTAAGTTAGTCAGACATGACGTACCCATGACAAAACTGTGCTGGCTGTCACTCAGAATTTTGTCTTCTATTAGCTTATTGCACATGGATTCCGTGAGAAAATTTTCAAGGATTTTTCCTGGGATTGAGGTCAGAGTGATTGGCCTGTAATTCCCTGGTCCTCTCTCCTCCCCTTCTTAAAGATGAGCACAACATTGGCCCTCTTCCAGTCTTCTAGGGACTCTCTTGAGTGCCATGAATTCTCAAAGAGTTTTGCCAGTAGTCCTGTGATGACTTCCACTATTTCATTCAGCACTCTCGGATGGAGTTAATCCAGTCCTTCTGACTTATAGATATCCAGCCTCTCTAGCTGTTCTTTCACCAGCTCTTCAATGAACCTCCCTACTGTGACTATTCTGTGTCATATTTGTATTCATCAGGCTATCACTCTTAGACTGGTGGAATACAGATGCAAAGTACTCATTCAGGAGTTCAGTTTTCTCCTTAGTTTTGGTGATCAGATGTCTAGATGTATTGAGCAGTGGTCCCACATTTCCACTGGTTTTCATTCTGTTACCTATGTACCTTCTATTACCTACATCCTTGATTTCAGTATATAACCTGAAATCAGTCACCACCTTTGCTTTTCTAACCTGCCCCCTATAGGTATGGGCCAATCTTATGTAGTTCTCCTTGGGACCTGTTCCTAATTTCCATCATTGGTAAGCCTCCCTTTTCTTTTTCAAAAGATCTGCAACTTCCCTTTAGAGCCAAGATGGCCTCCCAGCCCCTGTGCCACCTTTTTTGCGTGCAGGTATGGACAGCTTCTGTGCACTGACGATCATGCCCCTGAGGAATGACTGAGGAATGACCATGCTTCATCCACAATCTTTCCCTGTGGTCCATGATCCTGTAGGACATTACTCACTAACACCCTTAGTTTACTGACGTCATTTTAGCCATCGTCTGTTTCTTACAAACCTTAAAACTGATAAAACTGCAGTGGCTGAGAGATCCACTTCTGACCAGGCTTGATTTAGTTACAGTCTGAGTGAAACCAGAAGGCTGGTTTGATCCGCTCTGTTCTGAATGTTATTTCTAACAGGATAATGACTTCACAAGTATAGCAAAGGCCAGATTCATTTTCTTTCCCTCCACTGGAGAGCTGTGGAAAGACAGCTGAAACAAAAGTTGTTATAGAATGCTAATTTGAAAAATCCCACCACTGATTTAATCAGGGTTTGGTGGGGATTTTTTTCTTTTAAATCTAATCCCTGTATATGGGAATTTAGAAAGAACTTTGTAATAGAGTTAAGAAAATGGATGACAGTATGAAAATGTTGCTTCTGCAGAGAGCATGGAATAATTCCTAACATCCTTTGACAATTATAAGTTAAGTACACTGAATTCATATTTTAAAATGAAATGGTGTCAGTTTTCTATCCATTTCAAGATACTAATGGGCAAAATATCACTCTAAGTTACAGGGCTACAAAGCCAAGATAAACTTTCTTTCTTTCTGTCTTTAATGAGTAGCCATTGCTCACATTTAGAATCATAGAAGTAGGGTCAGAAGGGACCTTGTAGATCTTCAAGTCCGACCCCTTGCCTGGGCAGGAAGAAAACTGGGCTCAAATGACCCCAGCCAGGTAGGCATCGAGCCGCTTCTTAAAGACCCCCAGGGTAGGAGCAAGCACCACTTCCCTTGGAAGTTGGTTCCAGATCCTAGCCGCCCTAACTGTGAAGTAGTTCTAACAGATGTCTATTCTAAACCTACTCTCCAACAACTTGTGGCCGTTATTCCTTGTTATCCCTGGGGGTGCTAGGGGAAACACGGTCTCCCCCAAACCCTTCTGGTC
Organism: Alligator sinensis; assembly: GCF_000455745.1. NCBI lineage: Eukaryota > Metazoa > Chordata > Crocodylia > Alligatoridae > Alligator > Alligator sinensis. The sequence continues at coordinate 325,652 of NW_005841942.1, forward strand.
CCCCCTAGTGAGCTTATAGATAGTCACCAGGTCCCCGCTCAGCCTTCTCTTGTGAAGGCTGAACAGGTTCAGGTCCCATAGTCTCTCATTGTAGGGTCTGCCCTGCTGTCCCCAGATCATGTGGGTGGCCCTCCTCTGGACCCTCTCAATGTTATCCACATCCCTCTTGAAGTGGGGTGCCCAGAACTGGACACAGTACTTCAGCTGTGGCCTGACCAGTGTCGCATAGAGGGGGAGGATCACCTCCTTGGCCCTACTTGAGATGCACCTGTGGATGCACGATAGGGTCCAGTTGGCCCTGCCGACTGTGACCTCGCATTGTCGGCCCACGTTCATCTTGGAGTCAGTAATGATTCCAAGATCCTTTTCTGCCTCCGTGCTCTCAAGAAGGGAGTTTCCCATCTTATAAGTGTGCTGCTGGTTACTACTGCCCAAATGCAGCACCCTGCACTTGTCCATATTGCCACCGCCCACTTCCCCACAGGTCAAATATGACCCAACCACCACCATCCTCTGAGTACGGCCCTTCAGCCAATTTGCAATTCATCTGACTTTGTAGGCATCAATGCCACAGTCGCCCAGTTTTTTAATGAGGATAGGGTGGTTGACAGTGTCAAAGGCCTTGCTGAAGTCCAGAAAGACT
>NW_005841942.1:326703-345371 GCF_000455745.1 Alligator sinensis
CTCCCAGAACTGGATGCAGTACTCCAGCTGCGGCCTGACCAGTGCCGCATAGAGGGGGAGGATCACCTCCTTGGTCCTGCTTGAAATGCATCTGTGGATGCACAACAAGGTACAGTTGGCCTTCCTAGCCGCCTCCCCACATTGCTGAGCCATGTTCATCTTGGAGCCAATAATGACTCCAAGATCCTTTTCCACCTCCGTGCTGACAAGAGGGAGTTCCCCAGCCTGTAGGAATGGTGCCGGTTGTTCCTCCCCAGGTGCATCACCTTGCACTTATCTGTGTTGAACCCCATCCTGTTCTCCTCTGCCCATCCTTGTAACCTGTCAAGGTCCGACTGTAGCCTGTTGCTCCCTTCTATTGTGCCCACATCCCCCCACATCTTGGTATCATCAGCAAATTTGAACAGGGTGCTTTGCACCCCCTCATCCAAATCACTGATGAAGATGTTGAAATAGGCGGGCCCGAGGACCGAGCCCTGCGGGACCCCACTGCCCACGTCCTTCCAGGCCGAGAAGGACCCATCCACTACCACCCTCTGGGTGCGGCTCTCTAACCAGTTGGCGACCCATTGGACTGTGTGGGTGTCTACGCCACATCCAATGCTTTTGTGACCTGATCGTAAAAGGCAATCAGGTTGGTCTGACATGACCTGCCCCTAATGAAACCGTGCTGGTTGCCCTTGAGCATGATCCCTGATGCCGGCCCATCACAGATGTGCTCCTTGATGATCTCAAATTATTTACCATAATTAAACTATATATGTTGGCACTATCTTCATGATTAATCTTAATAGAAGATTTCTATGGGATTCAACACAAAATTACACATATATTATGTATGTTCCATATGGTTTGGTTTTAATTATTAAGTTAAATTCTATAAAAGGGATATATTCTTCTAGTAAATTCTGAAGGTTAAAAATTATATATTTGCTATTAAATTATATAGGTTGTGTTCTATAGGATAACCTTTAAAAATACATCTATCTTGACTAACTTTTACTGCTTTTTTACTATATTTTTTATACAGACATACAAGGCATGTCTACACATTGCTGTATGGTGGGGTTGCTATAGTGCCATGCTTTAGTTAATACTTCCTTTTGCAGTGTGGGTGGTTACTACACTGTACACACTGCACACAGCTAGATTTCACCGCTACATCGCTGTAGCAGCATGCTGTACTGGGGAAGTGTAGCACTATGGCAATGTAGCTGGCAATCATGTATAGACCCACATGATTGCTAAGTCACTGTAGCCCACTGTACAGTGATGTAGTGCATCCCTACATTACTATAGGGTAACGTGTAGATGTGCCTACAGTATTTGAATAAGAAATGTGTTGGAAAAGGACACCTTTTTTCTCTTTGAAGTTAATCAGTTTACTCCAGTTTAACACTAATATAGCTGGAAATAGAATTTGGTTTATTGAATTTCACTGCACTGTTTATGCATTAGAGATCTCAACTTACTATTTTACATGGAAATGAAAGCCAAAGAGTATTGGTTTATCCTGTATATATTTTTCAAGGCATCCTATTTGTTTTACTAAGGAGATGATGACATGATAATGTTTTGGGGAGCTGAGTTTCTCAGTTGATTAAAAGGTTAAAAGAAGAAATTAAGAAACTGCAAACTACTTTTAGATTTAGGCAGGTCATCAAAGTGAACTACAGTATAAAAATAAAATGTATATTAAGCATAAAATAATATCCAGGGCGTTTGACTCTGTTATGTTTTGAGGCCTTTAATGAGTTAAGCACGTAAGGAGCAAAGCAGATGGGAGCATTCATGCATTCTCAGAAGCTCTGAGAGATTTAAAAATAGAGCTGCTAGCTTAAAATGTAAAGAAGCAGAGTAACAGTTGAGAGGTATCCAATAAGTAGAGGAACTGACAGGTGTACTCTCCCAAAAATGAAATGTTGTATTTTCCCCTAGCTATAAGAATTGGAGGAAGTTGCTAAAAGCCAGATTTTCAAGGTGCTAAAAATGCACATAACCACCTAATGAGATTTTAAAGATGTCTAAGCAAGTTAGGTTCCTACAGCCTATTAATTGAAATCAATGGCAATTCAGCATCTAATCTGCTTAAGGACTTTTGAAAATCTCAGTAGGTGCCTACATACTTAGGCTCCTTTGAAAACTTGACCCCAAGTTCTTGCAGACTTTATGAGAGAGCTTGATCCTGCTTTGATTGGATGGAATCTTGCATCCACAGAGTTGAAGAGATCTTCCCATGTGGAGCGCAGTGTAGGAATGGGGATCATAATTCGTAATTAGATATAGAATTCTGTGCTTATACAATGAGTATTTCACAAATATAATTGTAGGAAAATTTGATTGCCCTGAATTGTCAAGTTAATAATAAAGTTCTCGGTCATTCAGAACAAACTGATGAAGTCATGGATCCTGGAACATAAAATTTGTCATGCCTAATCAGATCATTGGTCCCTTTAGTCTGGTATGCTATCTCCCACAGGAGCCAGTATCTGACACACATAGGAAAGCAGAAAAAGAGACAATGGGCCTAGCCAGTTGAGCAGTGGTATTAAGGAATTCCTTCCTGACCCCCATTGTGATCAGCTTATACCTGATAGATGATTAGCTTTTCTCTCAAGTGAATGTGCATGCTTTAAGTGTTATTACTGAACCAAAGACTAACCAGATCCTGCCCAAATCCATTTTTGGGTCCTGGACTCCTGATGCAGACAAATCTTCCTCTGAAGCTAATGTAAGCTTTGTCTCTCTCAGCAGAACTGCAGGATCCGGTTCAAAATATCTTATGTATATTATACATGCCTGTGTGTTTATATGGACATCAATATCTATGAAGCGGTTTCCCCCACCCCAGATAAAGAGAATGTAATGTGTATTTGTGAAATGAAAACAAAATGTTTGGTTTTAAAATTCAATTCATTCCTCTCTGGAACTGATATATTTTTTAAAGAATAAAAAATATCACAGTGAACTCTCCCATAAATAACACATTATGAGCCTCATAGACATGCTTCTCAGTGTTCACACAAGAAGCTGTTCTCTTTCTGCATTATATGCATCACCTTATAACTTTACACAATGATAGAAAGTAAGTTAAAACAGATAATCAGCGTCTTCCTTGTTATTGATTTCATTTGCTATCTCTACAGGGCATTGATATGCTTTCTTTTTTTGCATCCAGTTTCAACTTCTAGTCATTACAACTATGTTCCAACATACGTATCTGCTTTTGTACCTCAGCACATCAACCCACTCAACAACACCAGAAAACCAGTCTCAAAGTGTTGATTTGTCTACATTTCCCACTCCTGTTTCTGTGCTTTTTTTTCATCCTACCTATTACTCATGGTATCGCTCTGCCTCTCTGGCCACATACAAACATTACACTTAGACCGGTCTAAGTAAATGTAGATTGATCCAAGTCCATAAGCATACAGAGGTTTGCTGCACATAGACTGGTATAAAAATGGCACAAGTGGCCTAAGGGCTTTGTTACATGGTAATTTCTGGCAGCTCCTGAACCCTTGGATTGTCTGCACATTGACATCTTAAACTGGCTTTAAGCACTTGTTACACAGCTCAAAGTTAAGCCACTCCAAGTCAGGATTGTGTCTGATGTGTGCTACCTACTCATGTTGCACTAAGGTGTAGCCACTCTAAACTACACCTCAGTGTAGCCCGAGTACACCCGGGGGGGGGGGGTCCTGTCCTCCAATGACAGTGATGGGGGTCAGGCAGGTTGCTGATGGAGGGGCCAGCTACTACAGCAGTTCTCTCTCCTCTCTACAGAGACAGGCCAAGACCAAGTGGTTAACTATATACAATTTATTACTATAACAAATACTTAAGATAAAACATGAAATATTTACAATAAAGCTTAGCATATATCACTACATAAAATAGCCCACAATTTGCATAATCCATATAAAACTTACAGCATATATAATAATTAATACATTGAACAAGATAGTTAAGGTTACAACATAATAAACACATATGGGCGCTCAACTTATATAACCCAAATAAGTTTATAATATTTCCTAGACCTACATATTAACACATTAAGAACATATAAAACATATAAACTCCCTTAAAGAATACCCAAAGCTTTAAAGACCTTGACACAACAACAATCACCCCAAAATAGGAAGTGCACTCACTACCCCCCCAGGGGTTTCCTTGAAGCCCCTCCCCCTTTAGGACCCTGGAATCTGGACACACCCATGCCGCAATGGAGGGTGGAGGTGGAAGACCCTCCTGTCCTATGCCCACCTCCCCTGCAGGGCCCACTTCCCCAGGAACTCATGCTTCCTCTCTGAAGCAGCCAAGGCTCATCCCCTGGAGGCCAATCTCACACCAGGGTTCCTCCCTTTCCCAGGCCCTGCTCTGGGCACTGGGGCTCTTTTAGTTAAAGGTGGAGCCACACTGTGGGGCTCTGGTGACTCAGCCTAGGGCTGGGGCTAACTTTAGCAGCTGTGAGCTGCTCCCAGGTGAATGCACTGACCCATACACTGGGTGAGGCAGATTCTCCACGTGCCAATCTGCACACCATTTGGGGCCTGAGCAGCCTTGAGCTGCTCCCAGGGACAGCTCTCCATATGCCGATCTGCACACCAACTGCCCAGCTGCTTGCCAGGTTCACGGGCTCAAGTCACCTCAAGCGGCTCCTAGAGCCTGATCCCTGTGCACCGATTCATGCACCACTGAAGCTCAAGCATGGTCCCAAGGTCGGCCGTCTCTGGAGCTCTTCTGTCCTTGCTGTCCCTTGTCATCTCTCTCCAGTGTGCTAAGCATGCTCCCCTTTTATACCTTTCAGGGGATCCACTGCCGAAGTTCTCCAGACCTGGCTAGTGCAGTTCCAATTCAGGTCCAGCTGCTCCTTTCCCCTCCCTCTGGAAAAGGGTGGGGCATTGCTTCCCTTCTGGCGCCTCCGGATTAGTGGGTGGGCTCCACCAATCAAACGCCAGACCCTCAATCCTGAAACTCAACCCAAGCTCTGAAAAGGTAAGTCTGCCACATCAGTATAAACACCCCACCTGCTCCCCTTCCTCCACTGGCCCAAATCAGACCCACTGTTCCCGCCCCTGCCCTCCCCAGCATCCCCGATCCCTGCTCACTGCCCCTCTGGTCTCATTCCTCTGCCCTGCTTACTTGTGGATGCCCAAGTTGTCCATCCTTGGGGAGCAGGCATGAAAGAATTAACATGCCTGCCCAACTGCCACTTCCCCTTCCCCTTAACCTACTGCTGCTTTCTGGGCCTAAAGAGCAGCAGCCCTGCTACAGCAGCAGGTTAATCCTTCCCTGTCTGCTCCCCGGGGACAGACAGTACAGGCAGCCACAAGTATATAATGCCCCAGAGGTGGGGGAATGCAGGAGGCAGGGGAAACCCTGAGGGGCAGTGGGGGAGTTTTGGGGATGAGGCAGGGAGACCAAGGGAATCCTGAATCCCAGGAGCCAGGGGGAAGTGGGGAAGCACCATATCTGGCCCACATACTGTGCTTCCTCTGCCCAGGATTTATGGAAAACCTCTCCCCTGGTATTGCAGATGTTGTGGAGGATGCACATGGCAAGTTTTCCTCCACCTCAAGACGCATGCTGACAGCCCACCAGCATGCCCTGAGGTGGCTGAAGGTACACTCCACAGATATGTGGCACCTGCCCAGTGCTCCTTTCAGCAGTCTAGCTGCCCCCCATAGGTCTTCATGAGTCAGGGCTTCATGAGCCAGTCCCCAGTGATGAGGGGAGAGACGATGATAATGCCAGTGATGAAAATGAGGACTCCGGGAGTATAGCACCCACTCTCCATAATCAGGGGAATGGGGAGCTGCTGAATATGCAGGCATCTTGGAAACTACTTGCCCAGCCAGTGACGATGTGGGTGAAGTGGCCCTGGTGGTAAATGATGCCCTGAAGGATGACAAGGAAGTAACCTTTGCAGTTGATGATTGCCTGGGTGCCCTAGAGTAGGCGCAGGATGGGAATATGGGTGCCATCCATGGCCCGCATGCAGTTGGGAAGCCCATGTAGCAGAAGCCAGCAACCACCTTCTGCAGGTTGACAAAGTGGTTGAAGTGGTTGGCCAGGACATTCTGGATGACAAGGCACACCTCTCAGATGGCCTCTCCAGCTGTGGATTTGCCTACTCCAAACTGGTTGGCAATATAGTGGATACTCCTTGAGGTGGTCAGCTTCATGACAGCAATAGCCACTCACATCTCCATACTGAGGGGTGGCCACATGCTGAATTCCTGGTGTGTGGCATGTGGGGCCACCTGAGAGAACGTCCATGAAGGTGGCTTGGTGCATGTGGAAGGTCTGGACCCACTGTGTTATCCCAGATGTCCAGAATGATCCTTTTCCACCAGTCACTGCTGATGGCATGGGCCCAGAACCAGCACTCAACAGTCTGGAGGTGGTGCACAAGCACTCTAGAGTCCATGGCATCCTGGATGGCCTCATCCTCATCAGCCATGTGGAAGTCGGTGGCCCAGTCCAGGACACTTGGCTGGCAGAGGATGCAGTAGGTAGCCCCACATGGGATGTCCAGCTGCTGGCTAAGGTGCAGGAAGACAAGTCCCATGGCAACTAGCTGCTGCATCATGTCCAGATGGGTGAGCATGATGTGCCATTGAGAGTCAAACAGATTGACAAGTAGGATGCTACAGCTCCTGGATCTGCATGCTTGGGCATGGGCAGTGGGGTGCCATGGCAGGGTAAAGGCAGGCTGGGACATAGAGACAAGCATAATGAATGAGAGAGGACATTTGCTCTAGGGTCTTCTAGTAGCCCCAGGGCAGGGCCGGGGGGAAGGATCCATGGTAACATTGCAGAGGGTAGGGAACCATCTGGGGTGACCCAGGCACTCAGCTGCATTCAGCAGTCTCCAGAAGCTCAGGGAGCCCACAGGGCATGCTGGCAGGTCTGCAGGAGCACCCCCGACCTACAGACCTCATCCAGCACAAGCTGCCTACATGCCCACCCTCCAAACACACACACAAAGGGCAAATGTGTCTACTGTTTACTCCCACTTTAAACTAAATTGCTTAGAGAAAACCAGGTAACTTAGCACTATTCCTCCTTGGGCTTTTTGAAGATCTACACATGCCCTCCCTTTCTGACTGTGTCACACACATACCCTTAACACAGGTAAAGTTCCACAGGCTGGATACTCACCAGGCTGTTCGGTTGGGTCCTACCCAACTGTACCCTATTAGTCTGGGGATGCTGGAACATTATTTCTTCCCTTGGGCTCTCTGAAACACTTTCTGGGAACAGTTTCTGTCTTACCCTTTCACAGAAATGGGATTGCAAAACTCAGTTGCACTACACCTGTAACAGCAGTGCTGACCTCCCAGGCTCCCCAGTAACAAACATACCCTGCCCTCTGGGATTACAGTAAAACTTTCAAGGGACTAATAATATTGAAATCACATAATACACATATACTTTGCATAGGATCAAAAAACAAAACAAAAATAAAATAAAATAACCCCCCCCCAAAAAAATCTGCATCCAAAAAGACCTGCTCCATATCCTTTCCAACTTTATTTAGCTCAATCATTAAGATAACAGATTTTTATTGCCTCTGGTATGTGGAAACTATGCCACAGCACGGACATCAATGGCATATTCATGTAAACAAAAATGTTCATGATTCACAAATTTTATTAACACCAATCAGAATTCATAACTTTCAAATAGATTTCTCAAATTATCATGCCTATAATGCTTTCCCATACCAGCTCCCCTTTCTTCTCATAATATAGTCCTCCTTAAAGGCTCACTACTTCCATGAAACTGTAAGATATGAATAGCACCAAATATTAAATTAAATATATCTTAGTAATTCCTTCTCTGTCTTTGGTGTAACCGCTGCCTTGTACTTTTGCATGGCATAAATATACAGTTGGCACTTAAATGACTATTTAAGTGGCAAATCAAATAAAATAGACATACATTCTCAGCTTTTTTATACAATAAGAGAAATTCTGGCTCCATGGAATTTTGCTAGTGATTTCAGACATGAAAAAAAGCCACACCAAAATTCCTTCCAGTTCCTTGTCAGCTTTACGCAATGGAATGACTGAAATGAGTAAGCTTTTCTGACAGACAAATTAATTGAATATTAAATGAACAGCCTAAATATTTGCCAGTAATTAAAAGAATGGTTTTTACCCCTTTGATAATGAACAATAAAGAAAAAAGGCACGTCGATCTCAGTATTACTTTCGAATGAGTGCAAAATTGGACCGTATGGCTAAGAACAGGTGTACACCATTCATTGTATTCCCCTACCTTATTACTGGTTAAGACCTATTTAGACCTCAGTGTTTATGCCTAACATGACAGTTGTTTTCCCTCTCTGCAGTTCACATTTAGAAGTAGTCAGCATTAGCAAACCTTTAGAAAGAGGAAACACTTAGTGAGCCTTCCAAACAGGAAATTCTCTTTCATGTTTGTATGAATGTATGTGTGTGCAAAAGAGAAAGACAGAGAAGCCAGAAAGAGGTTCAAAATAGTCAGTAAGAAATGCTTGTGGTTGATGGGCAGATAATTGAAGAGCAAAAGCAAGACTCATCAGAGTCCAACAGCCTAGAGGAAGAAGAGGTCTTTTGCCAGCAGCAGATCTAACACTTGACTTGGTGTGTGGTTAGACACAGTACAATGATCACAGAATTGGGTGCAGTCAGCATTTAATACCCTGCAGCTGTGGAAACAGTAAAATGATCCACTTGGCTCTTATGGGATTGAGTAACATACTAACTGTTGTACCACTAGACTGAAACAAGGGCTCAGAAACAACAAAACAATGACAGTTCAAGGGAACTTCCTATTTTAGCACTCTGAGATTTTCACCTTTTTTTTTTTAAAGAAATGCATTACTCAAAAGATCAAAAGTTACTCTCTTCATTCATCACTAACAGGACAATGTCATTATCAGTACAATTAATACACACAATGCATATATTATATAATTTTAAAATTGTTCAGTACAATATATCTCAAATACAGTGGGACTATCCAGTGTGGGTTTATATATGCAGCCCATCATAATTGTGCAACATTTCTATAATAGTCCTATAAAATTAGGCTAAATAAAGAATGCTATATTTTTCCATGTCATTCTGCATTATTATGTGGTATATGATATTTCATATGTTTTGCTTATTGCTTGCTATACTTAGTATGAGGTGGGAAATTGACTTACTGTTTTACAGAAAAATTCGTAATTTCATATGTTTCTATTCAGAAAAATGAGGTATTCAAAACATTTCAAAGTGACCTATCAAACAATTAAATAAAATCTTTTCAGTCTATCAAAACCATTAAACTTTTGTTCCATCTTTGGATTTTTATTTTAAATTACATAAAATTCAGAAAAGTGAAATAAGTTGTTTCAAAGTATAAATCATAATGTTCTCTTGCAAAAAAAAAATCAAAAATTAATGTTTTGTAGAAACAGTTGAAACTAATGTTTCTGTGAAACATTTACTTCTAAGTAACTGTATTTTGCCAACAGAAAAACATTCTGGTAGAAAATTTCTGCTTGACTTCAATTCTTGGTATACTTTTAAAAAATAATTGAACTGAATCATTATACATTATTCTAGTTTTGTCTGGTGTAACACTCCTGACATCAAAACAGTACTACAAGATGTAAACTGAGTCAAACATTGGAAAAATAGAATAATGTGGTGTAAAGATTTCTATAGAGGTAAACAATACGAGTTTGATTCACTGTTGTTCTGTGCCACGTCAGTCATCTAAACCAGTGCAGAGTACATACAAAGTGTCAGCAAAACGCTGCTATTCTCATTTCATATTTTTCCACCCATTTTGCATTTCCTTTACACTGTCTTAAGTGATCATACAAGGTGTGGAGCTATGGTAAGCCAGACCCTATCTGTCCCACTTATCCTCACTAATGGATATGTGCTTTCTGTTATTCATTATCTTGTTTTTGTGCTTTAAAATATCTTCACGGGAAATGTAATTTCCACTTTAAAGTTTTCATGAACAGTTTCTGGACAACAGACAGTTTTTGTCCAATTTGAAAGTGAACATGGCAATATGGAATTTGGGGTGAACATGTTCAGATGTTATGAAATCAAAAGTTCCATTGGTTTTTTTCCACCTCTTTCTCTAAAAAGCTCATGATTTAAGTCACTGTTCTTCTAGTTCCCTTCAAGAAAACTTATCCTCAATATCTTTCAAATAAACCTATTTGCAAGAACAATTATTAAAATGCATGCCTGAAAAGTGATTACCTGGTATATATGTTAGAATGCTCAGTTGGATTCAAGAGACCTTCAAAGGCCTCCGAGTAACAAATCTCAATTAAAAATGACTTCCTATCCCTTTACCTGTATGTTTTCACAGTACACCTCTGATTGCTAAGCAGCTGTTTAGCAGGGCCTTTCAAGGGGGGGGGGGGGGGGGTGTAGAAAGATCACAGTTCTGCTCATTTACTGACCATTCATCAAGTAGTATCTTTCCTGAAACTGCTAAGTCTCTAGCAGCCAAAGTGCTAAATTACTTCTCTACTCCTAGCATCTTTTTTCTTCACGCAACACACCAAAGAAAACAATAACATTCTTTATTCCTCATGCATCCCCCTGAGATACTTTCTCTAAGTGTCAGTGGCTATGCCAACAATAGAGCAGATAAAAAACACATTTTACCCAAAATGTTGAATTTACAAAGATGATCTTTTTTCCAGGAGTATAAACAGCCACAGATTTAAATTTTCCACATTGTTCATTGGTTTTATCATTTTTTTAACTCAAACATTATCAGAACCCAGTGAAAATCCCACTTAAATTACAGATTTTAATTACTCTGCTGGTGGGCAGGAGTTGGCTCTTCACTGTTGTAAATTTGGAGCAACACTCAACATTTTAATGTATTTTTATTGTTTTGACTGCCCCTGCTTCAAAAAAATGTATCATTAAGTTCCTGATCTGAACATTGCAGAATGTTTCTAGACAGTTTGAACAACAACAATGATTATAATAAATATTCATATCCATGCACAACTTTTTAAAAGGGCACCTGTCTTACCTGTACAAATGGTATTTCCATACTCTGAGCAGATTCTCAAATTAAGTTAGTCTGCAAACATAAATATGATTAACTTTGCTAACAAGTTTGATTAATTTCAAAGGGTCTATCCAAGATAGTAAAGTTAAATATGTAGTTAAATATGTAGCAGTAGTTTAGGGTGAAATCTGGGTCAACTGAAAGCATAAGGAGTTTTGCCATGGAGTTCAATGGGGCCAGTATTTAACTCTTTGAATTTTCCTTGTGTGGGTAATATCAGTTAATCTATGTGCAATCAAGTGGTAATTTTGATCATTAAAACTACTGTTCTGTGGTGGAAGTGAGGCTGCTCTGTAATAATTTATAAATACTGCATGTGCCCTAGTTATTGGGGTAGATCTTGCATGGCTATATTGAATTAAATATTACTTTGATTACAATATTATTAGAAACACAAGAGCTTATGACATAGAGCTGGAAGGAATGGGCCTAACTAGGATCAGTCAACAAGTTATGAGATAAACAGGATGTCAGAGATAAGCCCAAGAGAAGATACCCCAAGCATTTACTATAGGGTGATTTAGAAATAATATCTAAACTAGTAAGTTGTGAAGATCATAACTTCAGGGCTCCAACCAAGATATCCAACCTGCTTTGCCAATACTGAGAAGCAACAGATAAAAACTATCAAAAACAGTTAAAAAAACAAAAACAAAACAAGACTCTCTATCCGGAGGCTGGGAAACAAACTGCTATGGGAAACAGACTGATACAGACACAATTTCTCTAGTTTCCCAACATGACAAAAAAACCTGTAATAAGACAGACATCCAGGGAGACTGCTGTTGTTTTAAAAGCCTTTTCTCTTAAAGAAATGCATTGATTTAAGATGACTGTCTGGTCACCATATTCTCCTCCAGTCATAGGTTCTTAATGGAGGAACCATATGTACCAATCTTCCAACCTCTTGAGTAAGTAAGCATAATTAAGCTACTTTATATACTTTATGTAGGCCAGGGCTCATCTACTCAAAGAGTGAAAGAATCTCAAGATGCCACCCCAGGAGAGAGAGAATCATGAGGCCTGACAACTTAGGGAATTATACTCAGAGAAGAGTACACAGTAGTGCAGTCAACCCTACAACTGTGGTATTTGTGGTACAATAGATATTCCATTCATTTTTTTAAAGGTCCATGTAACAGGGGACCTCCCTCAGGGTTGATTTTCCTGTGACCTGCCCACCTGTTTCTGGGCTAACCACCTGCCTTTTCGCCCACCATGCCTTGTTGGTAACTAATTAACTGATGTAAATTAAGCAGAAGGCTGCCCATTTCCGGCCCCTATGCCAGGGGGCACTATCTGCGGCTCTGTTCCTCCCCTACACCGCAGCCCAAGCCTTGCAGATGGCATCCAGATGTTACGATATCACCAGCCCCAAACTGGGCCCCAGAATCCTTCTAGTTGAACCCCGCCCAGATTCCTCTCCTCAGGTGGTCTATTCTGCCTTCATCCTGGGCAGCATAGCTCCCTGAACTGCTTCTCCTTATTGGTGTGGTCCCCCCAGGACCTTTGGCTACTAGCCCTAGCCCACCTCCAAGCCAGTCGGAAGCCCAGGCCCTCAGCTCTTGGGCATTCCTTGCGGTGGGCCCCTGGCCTTTTAACTCTTCCAGTCCTGGCCCCAGCATTGACCAATCAGAGGATGTCCAGACAGGTGTGAGTCTATAGCCTCACTCTCTCTCTCTGGGGGTCCACCTTCCAGACCCTACAAAGGGGTAACCCCCCCAGTTGTAGGGGATAGGGGTTAAGGCACCCCGACCCACCTTTCACCAGGGTGGTAACTGGCCTGGCACTTCCTGGGCTCTCTTGCCCCACTGAGAGCCCCACCAGGCCACCCACTCCTGGCAGGGTGCAGTTTTAGGTCATACCCAGGACCAGGAGCCTCCTGACCATCCCCTACAGCTCCTCCCTTGCCTCCAGATGATACCAGGAGCCCTGCAGCAAGACGATGCTGTTGTCTGGCCTCCTAGCAGCAAAATGCCCTGTTTATATGGGCAGCCCTGAATCTAAAATGGCTGCCCTCATCAGGCACCTGCTGGCTGCTGTCTTCTGCCCCTTAAAGTGGCAGGTACAAACAGTGCTTTGCCACAGTCCAGGTCACCTTTGACCTTAGAGATATTTATTTTGTGAAATGCATTAGGCACACAGTTTAGAAAGTGAGGACAATTAAGTACAGAAACAAAGTATCAAGGAAAATGGATTTCCCATCTGCTGATATCTTCAAATCAAGATTTTATGCTTTTTCTTTTCTTTTTTTTTAAGATACGCTTTTTTCATATAGATGTGGTCAATACAGGAATAGGTAGATAGAATATAATGGGCAGTGACATACAGATGGTCAGATGATTTAATAGTGTTTTCTGTATTTAAGAGTTATATATATGAGGTACATATTTAGCCTTTATACATAATAACAGAATAAATATGAATAAGAGCTATGGACACATCCAGACAAGCGTGCATGTCCATTTCCCCAGGCACCAACAGCAGTGGCAGATAATTGTTCTGCTGCTACTTGTCCCTGGGGAATGCGCCTGCACACACACTCTAGCATGCGGCAAATTGCCCCAGGTGGTTTAGGGGAGGCTGGGACCAGCATGTAGGGCAGCCCTTGCAACCTTACCTGGGGTCCTGGGGGCCTCCCGGGGATCCAGAAGTGGTAATCCAGGCATGCGGAGTCTGGCCAACAGTCTGAATGTGGCTTTGGCTGGTTAGGTTCCAGTTTCAGGTGGCGCATACCACCACCATGTGTGCTGCCCCACTTTTTTCTGATGCAGGTTTTTTTGACAACTGGGATCTCCCGGTGTAAAAAAAACCACTTCCACACTGCAAATTAGCAGTGCAGTGAACACCTGCAACATGCACACTCGTGGGTTTGTTTGGGACAGGTTTGCCAGACCTGTTCCAAAGTTCACTGAAATCAAGTGAAAGACTACAGTAGATTTTAGTGGCCTTTAATTTGGCTCATAATTAGTAAAATGATGAGGATGCTAGGAGTTTTAAAAGTTAGCCTGGGACCATTTTATTGTTTCTCTTAGGTTTTGTGGTCCCAGATGAAAAGATTACAGCTTTTGCAGTTTCTCTAAAAGCCTTCTCCAGTCTCCTAAGTGAATTTTTCCCTTAATTATATTTTACTTATATAATAATTTTCTAACTCTTAAAGCATACCCTGGACTGATCTGCCATAACTTGAAGTAATATGTTCAACCATGCTACCATTTGATTTATTGCCAATTTCCAATACTTATAAAATGGAAGTACTTGAAAGAGTTGTAAATTATATTTTTAATTCATTGCATAAATCAAAAGTTATATCAGGGTTTGAGTTTATAAGTGAATACGTTCTGAGCATGGACAGCCTATTATGTTTTTAAAAGACTGAAATCCTTGTACCAGGCCAGATGTGACTGATACAGTGACTTTCTCTAGATATACATTGTAATCTGAAGTAAAAGATGTTATTTTTCTTGTATTTAGTTGAGACAAATGACTTGCCCAGCAGTCCTTGAGGATGTTCAGTTTTATTTGATAACTAAAATATCAGCAGCTGGCAGCCAGGAGGGGTGAGATTTGAGATAAATCAACAAATCTGGACTTTTGTATTTGAAATGTCCCCAGGATATAAGTTTTAAAAATTCTCTCAACTTAACCAATAAATATTTGAATGTTGCCAACAGCCAAGTTAAGATGGGGGCATCCAGAATATTAGATGTATTGCTAAATTGCTTTAGAAGTAAGACAGTGCTGCAACATACATTACCCGACTCCATAAGGATTATATTCAATATAGACCAACTGTGGCTGTGATACCCCTGTACCAATATATACCATTTATTTAAAGTGAATGTTAGCATTTCAGAGACTGTGGGTACAATCCTGGCCTCCTCAAAGGCAATGAATGGTACAGATCCCATTGATTTCAATGGGCATATGACTTTTCCCAATGAGTGTTTTCTTGGCATTTATTTGGCTGGCTGTTGGCAAATTATACATTTTATTTTAATTTTAAAATAAATATATTTTCACCTGTTGTGTCCTGGAGTCAGGTATTACTTAGATGCAATCTTATTTATTTACAAGGGATGTTCACTACTTTCCGGTTCTCTGAAAACAGTAGGATCATGGTCTAGGACAAAAGGGCATTTCTCTGATAAAATAAAGAAGTTGGAAGTACCCAAATAGAATATTTATTTTAAAATCACATGCCTTTTTTTTTGGTGTTTAACACATTTTGCATCCTTGGGCTTGACAATATTAAAATGGATTGCAGTATAAATTCAAGAATATGTACCGTCTGAAATGCACAGCAGAAGGCCCATTGTTGTCAATAGGAGGCTCTCATAGAACTCAAAGGAACAAGCATTTATTCAAATGTCTTCTTGTCATCTTCACTACTGAAGATTACCACTTCCTGTCATACTTATCACACAAAATGACCACTGCTATCTCTGCCTTTTGCTTTTCTTGTTTCCCTTCCTTTCTTCCTTCCCTATTATTTCAATTTTGCCCAGTTCCTTTTCATGCTGTTAAATTCCTGTTACAACGCCCTATTCCCAACCCAGAGTGCCCTGTCTCCACCCCATTACTAAAATGACCCGTTGTTAAATGGTTAATGTTGACATTAAGCTTTAGACAAAGACAGTTCAAAATTGATTCATCAGATTAAAAGGAGCAGAGAAACTTGCTCTGGCTAACTGTTTCAGGCTATAAACATACTCAGGCAAACATCACTTCACTGTTTACATAAATTCTTATGGAAGCTTACCTTTACATGCAGGAGGGACAGTCTATTTACCTTTTAAAAAGATAGTTCAGATCCTTAAGAATCTGATTGTGCCCTGCAAGCTACATAAATACATTAAGTTTGGCCCATGAGTTTTATGTTTGACACCACTGGCCTAGATGCATCAGTCTTTTCCTTATGTAGGGAATAGACATAAACAGGTTTTCGACTTGACAGAGCTGCTTCTCCAACTGCTCCATGACCTTGAAATGAAAATTTCCTCTCCTCCCTTCACCTGCCATGAATCTCCACAATGACAGATATCCCTTTGTTAGGAAGTGGATATGTCCTGGATTGAGCAGGAGTATGCAGTTTTGAGCCACTACTAAGTGTGCTATTTTCTCCAAAGGAAGCATGCATGCTCTTCCAAGTAATTACTTACCTAGTGATTCTCAACCAGGGTGCCTTGGCAATCTGGGGTGCTTTGAGATCTTTTTAGGTTAGGGACAGACTTTCAAAAAGCCTGAGCCTGAATTGATTCAAACTTTGCAGGTTAGTCTAACCTGGCTAGGCTGAACTGGTTGGAAACTGGATGGACATTCTGTCTGGACTGAAAAAATTCAGGTGCATGCCTACAGTGGCTCAAGCTAGAAGCCGGGGGGTGCTCAAGCAGCTCTCCTTTCTCTTGCACAGAGTTGAGCTGAGGCGGGCATGGCCATGCCCTGGCAGGACTTTCTCATTAAGGAGGCCTGCCTGCACCATCCCAGGCTTTTCCCTGCTGGCTGCTCAAGGGGTGGGAGAGTTGTCAGCCCCCAGACCTTTGCTAGCACTCTGAGGCAAGGGGGAGAGAGAGCATGCAGTGCATGCAACTGTTGATGATACGGAGCTTTTCAATCTCCCTCCCTGCTTCTCAAACTGTCTGCAGCAAACTGACAGCAAGCAAGGGAGCCCAGAGATGATAAGAGTTTTTATCACCTGGTTAGCAAAATAATAGCCTCTCTCCCATTACTTCAAAGTCTTCTTAAACACCTTAACAGGATGACCTGTTGATTAGCTCCAAAAGCCCCATTTTGTCTGCCTGCCTGTCCCAATTAAATTGGAAACACACACACAGACACCTCTTGATGTTAGCTAGCAAATCCAATGCCTAGGGTCTGTGGGGCTGGGGTCCATGCTGTTGGAGATGGGAGGGAAGAAGGGTGGGGAGAATTTGCTGCTTGAGCAGCAAGGAGGGGTAGGGTAGGGGAAGCCAACAAACCCTGCTGTGTCTGAAGTCTCTGTTGAAGCCTTATACAGCACTCGCTTGCACACCACATGCTGGCTATGGTCCAAGCTGTGGGAGAAGGGAGGAAGGGATACCTGCTTAAGCAGCAAGTGGTGATAGGGAAGCAGGAGAGGGCACAGGGAAGCCAGAAGCCCCTGCTGTGTCTGCAAGTCTGTGCTGGAGGAGCTCTGGCCAGGGAGCAGAGGGGAGGAACCAACTCTGCTGTGAAACAGAGAGCCCCGCCCAGCCCAGAGAGCGTGTTGGGATGCTAGGGGCATCTGGTTTATCTTAAACCAGCAGGGAGTCTGGGACAGACATTGCATAAACCACTTTGAAGCACAGGGATGCTAATACACGAGATGCAGAGGCTGGCTGGAATGTGGTAATTACCACATTCCAGTCTGCTCTGATGCACTGTAATCACAGCATGTTGGAGCAGCCCTGCAGCATGTCTACAGGCACCCAGAATCCATAGTGTTACAATCATTCTGACTGTTGAGGTCTTTCTGACTTCTTTGCAACAGAAGAATTGCTCTATTATTAATCCAGCCTCAAAAAGCAAGTGAAACCTAGGAGCTGGCATATTCTGTGCTTTGTGTCTAAAAAGGTTGAGAACCACTGGACTAGCCACATGCCAGGTATGAAATACATTAGCCATTTTTATATGAGTGCAAAAAAGTCAGAATATTTTTTAAACAAAAGTTTATTGCATTTTGTTGTTCTCCTCTTTGAGAGGGGCAGAAGTAATTCCCTCCCCCAAGATATTAAAAACTTTACTAGAAAATAAATACAAAAGATTGGACCCAAAATTCAGTTTCTGAAGAGCTGCTTAAGATGGAAATAAGTATCTAGAACAGAATGCCTACACTAGCGGTTCTCAACTGAAGTGCCACAAGACCTCCTCAGGGGTGCCTTGATACAGGTAGCTCAGTGGCAACAGCCAGGTAAAACTTCTCTGCACACAGGGCTTTGGCACACACTCCTCCTATATTTGGGTTCTTTCATAGACTTTATAGACTTCATAGATTTCATAGACATCAGGGCTGGAAGGGACCTCGGAAGATCATCGAGTCCAGCCCCCCGCCCAAAGGGCAGGAAGTCAGCTGGGGTCATAGGATCCCAGCAAGATAAGCATCCAGTTTCATCTTGAAGGTGTTCAATGAAGGCGCTTGAACCACCTCCGGTGGCAGGCTGTTCCAGACCTTGGGGGCTCGGACAGTAAAGAAGTTCTTCCTTATGTCCAGCCTGAAATGGTCTTGTAGTAGTTTATGACCATTCGACCTCGTCATCCCTTGGGGCGCTCTGGTGAACAAACGTTCTCCCAGATGCTGGTGGCCACCCCTGATAAACTTGTAGGTGGCCATCAGATCACCCCTGAGCCTGCGCTTTTTCAGGCTAAAGAGCCCCAGGGCTCTCAGCCTGTCATCGTAGGGTCTGTTTCCCTGACCTCTGATCATGCACATGGCTCTTCTCTGGACTCTCTCAAGCTTCCCCACATCCTTTTTGAATTGTGGAGCCCAAAACTGGACACAGTACTCCAGCTGCGGCCTCACTAAGGCCGAGTACAGCGGGAGAATGACGTCCCGG
>NW_005841942.1:347290-355120 GCF_000455745.1 Alligator sinensis
CCCTTGTGCTGTGTTCCCCATGGATTTTAACCCAGAGGGTCTCCAGCCATCCACCCTGGTCATCAATATCAGCTTGCAGGGATGTGTAGTTTTCCTTAACATAGAGAGCTACCCCCCCCCGCCCCCTTTCTCTACCTGATCCCTCCTGTCCAGTCATGGGTGGAGTCCCACCAGGTCTCCGTTATCCCTATGACATCGTAATTGTTTGCACTGAGCATGAGGATGAGCTCCTCCTGCTTATTTCCCAAGCTCCTGGCATTAGTGTACAGGCAGGCAAGTGCCCCCTGGGGGGCTCCTTCCTTGCCCACAGATTTTACCAGGGCTGGGGCAGGGGTGGGCTCCCTGAAGCACCGTGATCCGCTGGCTTTGCAAGGATTGCTCAGTGGGCCAGCAGTGGCGGTAGTCCCCCTGTCCCCCAGCGGGCTTAGTTTAAAGCCCGGTGGAGCAGGTCAGCCAGTCTGGCTGAGAAGAGCCTCCTCCCTAGGGGAGAGAGGTGGAGGCCATCTCTTCCCAGCAGCTCGCTGCCTCTCTCACCAAAGAGCGGGCTGTGGTCATGAAAGCCAAAGCCTTCCTGACGACACCAGCGCTGCAGTCTTCGGTTGACCACATAGATCCTCCTGTCCCTTCTCAGCCCATAGCCTGATAACCCTAAAACAGGTAGGAGAGCTGGCTTGTGCTGTAGCCCTTCTTGGTCTGCACTCCCCTTCAACGATGTTCTTCCTGCAAGCAGAGGCAGATGAGACAGTTCCATCTATCCCATGTGCCTCTGTTTCTGGGAAACACAATGAAGGGTCCAACTGTGCAGGGCTGCAGCACAAGCTTGCTCTCCTGCCTACTTTAGGCTTATCAGAGAACCCCAATTAAGAAGAAGCGTGTTCATGTATCACAGCCTTGCCTAGTATGGCTGTGCACAAGACACATGTAGCAGGTTTACCTGGGAGGAGCAGCAGAATCCAGTTGAGATGGCTGAAAAACACTCAGGTAATTTGAGTGCAACACTGATTCTCAATCAGGGGTGCCACTACATTGAGAAAAATTGTAGAGGGATGCCTTCACTCTGAAAAGTTTGAGTACCACTGGCCTACATGCTATAGACACTATGTAAGAGACACTTGAAAGTGTTGATAATTTAAACACCTAATTTTTGAACCCAAAATATCTTGTGCCACATCTATAACATATACAACCTTACTACAAGTACATCCATAAAAACAAGTAGAGCAATGATTGCTGAAATACTGAAACACACAGAAAACTACATTCAAGAAAATTTAAGGTTAACAAAGTCAAGCCCTGAAGAGTTACATTATTTTTTAATTAAGGATGGAACTGTATGTCCATTTGTGTGCCCAAATAGCAGTTTTCTAGCAGAATAAGTGTCATTTTGGCTGGTTGTAATCCCTGCACTATAGGTCATATAAATGCATCTGTAGACCAAGCATGCACAGTAAGCTATGCACTGGCCAGGCAAGTACACAGCTATGTACCCATGTGCCTGAGCATAAGTCTGGGGGAAAATATGCATAGAGGGTGGGAGGGAAAGTAGGGCAGAATGGCCCTCCCATGCTTTAATCCCAATAAGTGAGTGATTAGAGAATCTGCCCCAGAAGCTGAGGACCAGGGTTCTAGGTCTCCCAGCACCCAAAGAAGGTTTGAAAATGCATTTCTCTGACCTATCACTGAGCTCTAACCACCACACCACAAGTGAGGCACTACTTAATCCCCTCTGCAGTGCTCCTTTTGGTGTTGAGACACTGTCTCTTGCATTCAGTAGTCACTGAATAGACTAGAATGAGGGTACTACAGCAGGAAAGTTTCTTTTCCACTGGGAGTAAGGTTGGAACCCAGAGTCCTTTCCTATCTCAAGCAAAAGCCATCTCATGAACCCACATACCCCATTGCTTACATTTTTTTCTCCTGGCCCTGCATGTCCTCCTCTCCTCACGGCCCAGTTTAAAAAGGAGCCCTAGACTTAGGCCTCAACCATACCTAATCTCACCAGTGGTTTGAACATTGGGCTAGGAAGTTGGAAAAATGTAGGTTCAAAGCCCCTTATGGGGGCGGGGCCTGGACTCCATGGGCAAGTTCCCTATTCAGCTATCGCAGCTAAAACATGGTTGAGTTTCCTTCTCCTTCCCACTCCCCCATTAGCCATGGATTTATGGCTGAACTAAAATAGGCAATACTAAAGACTTCCCAGGCTGTGGTTCCATGAATGATAACCCAGATGGATATTATTGATATGGTCTAATCCAGTAGATGAAATCCTTTTCATAGTTTCATAGGTAGGATTGGAAGGGACCCAAGTAGATTCATAGATTCATAGATGTTAGGGTCAGAAGGGTCCTCAATAGATCATCGAGTCCGACCCCCTGCATAGGCAGGAAAGAACGCTGGGATCAAATGACCCCAGCTAGGTGATTATCTAGCCTCCTTCTGAAGACCCCCAGGGTAGGAGTGAGCACCACTTCCCTTGGAAGTTGGTACCAGATCCTAGCCGCCCTGACTGTGAAGTAGTGCTTCCGGATGTCTAGTCTGAATCTACTCTCAATCGACTTGTGACCATTATTCCTCATTACTCCGGATAGTGCTTGGGGGAACAGGAACTCTCCCATTCCCCATAGGTCCCCCCTGTTAAGTTTAGAGATGGCCACCAGATCCCCACTCAGCCTTCTCTTGTGGAGGCTGAATAGGTTCAGGTCCCGTAGCCTCTCTTCATAAGGCCTGCCCTGCTGGCCCCTGACCATGTGAATGGCCCTCCTCTGGACCCTCTCAATGCTGTCCACATCCCTTCTGAAGTGTGGCGCCCAGAACTGGACACAGTACTCCAACTGCGGCCTGACCAATGTCGCATAGAGAGGGAGGATCACCTCCCCGGACCTGTTCATGATGCATCTGTGGATGCATGACAAGGTGTGGTTAGCCTTACTGACTGCATCCTCACATTGGCAGCCCATGTTCAACTTGGAATTAATAAAGACTCCAAGATCCCTTTTTGTCTCTGTGCTGACAAGAAGGGAGTTCCCCAGCCTATAGGTATGCTGCTGGTTCTTTCTCCCTAGGTGCAGTACCTTGCACTTGTCAGTATTGAATCCCATCCTATTCTTTAGTTGTAGCCTATCCCTCCCTTCTATCATGCCCACCTCTCCCCAAATCTTAGTGTCATCTGCAAATTTTAACAAGGTGCTATTCACCCCCTCATCCAAGTCACTGATGAAGATGTTGAACAGTGTGGGCCCGAGGACCGAGTCCTGGGGGACCCCACTGCCCACATTCCTCCAGGTTGAAAATGACCCATCCACCACCACTCTCTTGGTGTGGCCCTCTAGCCAATTTTTGACCCATATGACTGTGTAGGCATCAACGCCACAGTCACCTAATTTTTTAATAAGAATGGGTTGAGAGACAGTGTCAAAGGCCTTCCTAAATTCCAGAAAGACTACATCCACCACGACACCTGCATCTAACGATTTTGTGACCTGGTCGTAAAAGGCAACCAGGTTGGTCTGACAGGACCTGCCTCTAATGAACCCGTGTTGATTGCCCCTAAGCATAATCTCCCCTGCTGGTCCCTTGCAGATGTGCTCCTGGATAATTTTCTCAAAGAGCTATCCCAGGACTGAGGTAAGACTAAAGGGCCCATAGTTTGCTGGGTCCTCCTTCCTCCCTTTTTTGAAAATGGGGACCACATTGGCCCTTCTCCAGTCCTCTGGCACCTGGCCAGAGCACCACGAGTGCTCATAAACTTGTGCCAGGGGTCCCGCAATGACCCCTGCCAATTCCCTTAACACTCAGGGGTGGAGATCATCTGGACCTGCTGATTTAAACATGTCTAGCCCCACCAGAAGTTCCCTGACTAGGTCCACTCTGACACTAGGCCTGGCGGTGCCTCTCCTGAGTCTGTCCGAAATGCCAGTGGGGGGGATGTCCCGGTCCCTGCTCAGAAAAATGGAAGCAAAGAATTTATTAAAGAGGTCAGCTTTATCATCCGGTGCAACCACCAGATTGCCAAGCGTGTCCTGCAGGGGCCCCACATTACCCGGTGCCTTCTTTTTACTCCCTATGTATTTCAAAAAGAACTTCTTGTTGTCTTTGATCCTGGTCGCTAGTCCTAGTTTTGAAACACATAAAATCAGAAGATATATTCAAGTCATGCACTTAGAGCTAAGAGGAGTAAAATCAACTTCTGAATCCAAAAGGAAGAGTGTTCTTAACATCTCCATGCTGTTTGAGTGGGGCAATAGGAACACAACCACTACAACACTGTGGACCTCCTAGGCCCACAGCTTTGACACCTTAGTATTTGATTGCAGATACCCCCTGTGCAATGCAACTCCAGAACAAAAGCTGACTGGCTGGTCTTTGCATAAATGCTGAACATGAAGGGGGATTTCTCTTTCTATACACCCCAAAATTCCCTCTGTTTAATAGGCTTTATCCCCATAAAATTACGTTAAAAATATTATGGTTGCAAAGTCAAGCACTCAAATGCTAGGAAAGGTCTATATTCCATTAAGCATATGAATTATGACAGGGGTGACCAACCTGCAGCACACATGCCTCCATATGTGGCAAGCAGCAGGCACAGCAGCAGTAGCAGATAGGGCAAGGGACAGAAAGCAGAGCATTAGACTGGGAAGGGGAGGGGCATCATAGTGGCATTCAGAGTGCTCAGGGTTTAATTTGTTGCACACTGGCCAAAAAGCTTGGCCCCCATTACATTAAAATATAATCTTTAATTATCAAATCTAGTAGCTGTGTTAATGCAGATTAACCAGGAATAAGAGACTAGCATATAAATAAAGAAAACTCTTCTTTATCTCTTTAGGTGTAGCAGGCATTGTAGATATTATGGAAATAGATGTACGAGCCAGATCTCATAACCATTACCCATGAAATAGTCCATTTGTGGGTGGGGGAAGGGGAGAAAAAAAACAAACCTGAATATACTGGCTTTAAGTAGTAAGATTAAAGAATTCCAGTTTCTCATCCATGATGAAATAAATATTTAAATAGCTTAGAATTCAGACAATCAGAAAATTAGACTGCAATTACCATATTTGTTTAAAGGATGAGTATAGAAGAGCCGATGTGTTCCATATATCAAATTTAAATGAGCCTTTTCAAAAAAGAATATTTGTACATACCTCAGTGTTTTTCATGCAGTTCCTTGCACTGATTAAGATATTCATCTTCCTCCCACTCCCACAGCCTGGTGTCTAGGTCACCAAATCAGGCTTAGCATGGGTCTGCATTTTTTCCATGGATGGATTCACATGAATTGGTCTAAGTTAGGCATTTTCTTTTGAATGTCTTCTCCATAAGAAAGCAAAGGGAATGCCACTGTGTGCATGCATCTAACTTTGTTTCTTTAATTAGAGAACTGTTTCATTACATAAATACTGCACTGTTTAATCTGTGACTCCTTTGAATTCTCAACTGCTGTGTAGAGTCTAGGGGCATGATCTCACATCTCAGAAGCAGAGCCATACTTCTGAAGGAAGAGGAATTTTATAGACACTAGTATCAGACCTTTAAGAGCTGCAGATTGAAGGTAGTAGCTGTCTATTTGCTAAGAATCAAATAATTAGAGCACATACAGGGTTCATCTACATGTACTATTAGTGTGATGAAATAAACTTCAGCACAGTTTGTGCTCGAGTCAGCTGTTCCTGAGTGCAGCATTTACACATGCATTCAGAACTGCAGCAATGTGATCTAGGGTAGAGAAGCACCAGGTGGCAGTATCAGGTGGCAAAGGGGCTGGGGTATGAGGGTGCTACAGTGTGGGACTAGGTGGCAAGCAGCACCTTTACTGTGGCACCCTTGTGCCCCAGCCAGCCCCAGTCACCATCTACATGTGCATTTCAGTGGAGTAACTTGCTCCACTTCAGGATAGTACTGTACCCAACAATGCTATCCTACAATGGCATTAATTAATTTACTTTGCCTTACTACCAGCATACATGTAGACTGTGATGCTTTAGTATAGAACTAATTAGTCAAGTCCACAGTAAAGCACACATGTAGATGCAGCTACAGGGCACATCCAGACATGTATAAACATTTAGTTCCACAGGGACAACTAGCAGCAGTGCACCTTGCACTGCAGCTACTTGTCCCCGGGGAATGCCTGTGCCACTACAAGTTACCCCAGAGGCATAGGAGAGGCTGGGTCCAGCACTGTGCTAGTCCCAGCAGCCTTACCTGGAATTCTGGGTGCCTCCTAGGGCTGCAGACACAATGATCCTGCCAGGCAGAGCCTGGCCGTCAGCAGCAGCACAGCTCCGGGTGGCCTGGGTTCACTTTTCAGCAGTGCATGCTACCCGAGAGTTTGGTGGTGTTTTTTCCTCCATGGGTTTTTTTGGCCCCTGGATATCCAGAGGTCAAAAAGACCCATGGGAAAAAAATGTAGCAGAGCACACACGGGCAGTGTGCCCTTGCATCAGGGAGAACACTGGACTGTGCGGTATGTGGTGCTGTAAATGTGTGGGCACCCATGTGCCCACATGCCACAGAGTTACACTTGTGTGGACACTCCCACAGTGTCCCAATTTTTACTGTCATGAATTTTTTGTCTTAATCTGTTTTTTTCACCCAAGGCAGGGAGATTATAACCATGTCACTGGTAAAAAGGAAGGAGAAGGATGGTGCAGGGTGGGGGGTGGGGAAGAGGAAAAACAAAGGAAGGAGATTTTTTTTCCTGCTACTATCATTGAATCCCACAAAAAAAAAAATTAAAGAATTAGTTGGGGGGGGGCAGGAGAATTGTTTGCATCATCTTTCTTCCACCACAATAAAGAGAACAAATAGGTGGAAAAAAACAACTACTTATCTTCCAAACTGAGGTTGGAATCCAACAGACTTTTACTTTGTCTTTTGAAGATTTTCCTGCTTGCTTGTGTAAATAGATCTACCCGACCCCAGGAATTGTTCCTTACATAAGGCCAATGCTCAATTCTGGGAGTAAATCTGATATAGGCCCAGTTTGAGAACCTTTGATGATTCTGATAATGATGTTGATACACAACTTTTATGTAGATTTTCCAAACAGTAGATCATAAAGTGTTTTATTGGCCTGCTGGTTACACAAGTCTCTTTAATATGAAAGGGAGGTTAAGTAACTTGTCCAAGGTCACCCAGCTGGCAGATAGTATGAGCTGTAGTATAGATGCAGGTGATAAATATATTGTAGATGAGGTGTAGTATATATTCCTGCATAGGCAGGAATATAAACCTGGTCTCTGGTATCCCATTCCAGTGCACTGTCCACATAGCCACACTGTCTGAGAAGCATCCACATTGTAGAAATGCAAAATGCGAAATGCAAAGTGCTGCACCTAGGGAGGAAAAATGTCCAGCATACCTACTACCTAGGAAATTACCTGCTTGGTGGAACGGAAGTGGAAAGGGATCTTGGAGTCCTAGTGGACTCCAAGATGAACATAAGTCGGCAGTGTGACGAAGCCATCAGAAAAGCTAATGGCACTTTATCGTGCATCAGCAGATGCATGACGAACAGATCCAAGGAATCTATGAATCTATGAATCCATGAAAGGAGGTGATACTTCCCCTCTATCGGGCGCTGGTCAGACTGCAGTTGGAATACTGCGTGCAATTTTGGGTGCCACACTTCAAGAGGGATGTGGATAACCTGGAGAGGGTCCAGAGAAGGGCCACTCATATGGTTAAGGGCTTGCAGGCCAAGCCCTATGAGGAGAGACTGGGGCACCTGGACCTCTTCAGCCTCCGCAAGAGAAGGTTGAGAGGTGACCTTGTGGCTGCCTATAAGTTCATCATGGGGGCACAGAAGGGAATTGGTGAGGTTTT
>NW_005841942.1:355322-384416 GCF_000455745.1 Alligator sinensis
CTAGCCCCGGCCTCCTTTCCTGCCTATGCAGGGGGTCGGACTCGATGATCTATTGAGGTCCCTTCCGACCCTAGCATCTATGAATCTATGAATGTTCACAGTTGGCCCTTATACAGTAATCGTATTAAGTGCTGATCTGCAGCTGAGGGTATGTGCAATTATTCACTGCATTTGGTCTCTAATCACATGGCTTACTTTAAACCATATGATTGTAGATCAGGAGTGGCATGTGCAAAAGCTCCCTTGTGCAAGCAGCCATGCCAAGAACCAGATATAAGTAATATGGGGTTGGGGGGGGGGAGAGGCAAGCAGGATCAAGATAATCTAGCAGGTCAGAGGTGGGGGGTTAGCAGGATTGGGTAAGGAACTAATAGGTCTGCACAGGACTTGTCTGTCTAGGGATAGAAGGCTAAAAATAGCCTGGTAATGGTTGAGGGAGGGTAAGAAGAATGCAGTCCCAGGGCTGGGGTGAGTGGCTGGGCTTTCCAGGCTGTGGTAACCCATTCCTGATGTAAATTAGCTTACCTACTCAGGTGAACTAATTTAGATTGGGACTGCTATTTTGGGCCCTATTTAAACCCCCAAATTTCTATACAGATGGGCATTTAGATCAGGCTAAGCCTAGTTAGGTTGATGTAATGCTAGTTAAGTCCATCTAACTGAACTGTCTACACGTATCCTAAGAGTTTTAGGTTCAGATGTTATCATAATTCCTCTCAAATCATCTTATTTTGAAGGGCTAGCAGAATGTGGCCCTCTGCTTGTGAAATCAGAAACTGGAATTTTTATTTTCACACAGGCTCTTACAGGCAAGTATAATATGAATTTTGTTCTCATGAAGCAAAATGGAATTTCACTGGAAAAACCAGGTCTTTATATAAAATGGCAACATAAGCTACCTAAACAGGGGTGAAAGAGAAATTCATTTTATCTTTGCTTTATGAGTTTGTGGGAAATTTGGTGAAAGATAAACATTAAAATGACCAAGTTTGATCTTGATTTTGGTTGAGTCATTTATAAAGCTTACCACTGTTGTAAAATCAGAAATCTTAATGATCTGGCATCCTTCTTTGGTATCTTTTCAAAACTCTCTAACTCCTTTACAAAGCTTTTCATTGAAAGAAATTATCACTGATCTTATTGATCGGAGTGACTGGTTTGTTTGTTTGTTTTTAATCAGGAAGCTAGTATCTATAAATGTGCTGACTTTTTGGCAGCCTTCCTCTGATGTGCAATATCCTAGTGCCAATGGTGACAGAAGCATTGACCAATCTTGAGTTTGAAGACAATGAACCTCTAAACCCATTAAAGCAGTATTTTGTATAGTGGTTGTACTAGTTAACCTTCTATATTTTTGATAGATTTTTGTCTTGGTATGATCTTGAACATTTTTTTTTTTTTACCACAAACTCATATATTTGGCAATTGTCTAGTAAGACAAGACTTCCTGCATACAGAGGTGACACAAAAATGTGTATGCAGGTGGGAAAAGGAACAGAAGGACAGGATTGCTGAACTAGCTGTTTGGAAATCCGTTTAGGCTGAAATATATTAGCCACTGTGGTTCTGAGTAAAGTGAAAGATGCTTCCTGTGACAGCACAAAACTGTCAAAGGCCAGACGTAAATAAGAGTTTGCAGTAAGGCAGGAAATGAAGGCCTAGATAAGGAATTTTAGCTATAAGACACAAAGCAAAGATCCAGCCTTATGCACGTTATTCCAAAAGATGCAAAAAGCACCTTGCCTATATTTCAGAGGGATTGCTGGTATAGCTATAAAAGTCTGGTCAAGATGCAACTCATACCTTTCAAGAGTACTCTTATGGAAATAGCAAATACCATGTTCCTAAATTCATTAAGCTACACTGGCAAAAGTTGAGGTTTTTGGTCATCTAAGTATATTGTTTCTGTGGGTTTTGCTACCATAGCTATAAGAGTGAGGGGTAATTTTTTTTTCCCCACATTGTCTATACCACACCTCATACTACCTCCCCCTTCCAAGCTCATACTGTCTCCCTAATCCCATTCACATGCTACAAGCCCATAAGCATGGTGTTGAGGTTCCTCTGGGAACATCTCTGAAGGGCACTTTCAAACAGGCCTCAAGATCGATCATGGGGGATTATGGTAGAGTGATTTCACAGTGCATTTCCAGGATTGGTGCATGTGAGCAGGACCAGGTGGGCAGAGTATACTCATGAGCATTCCTGACAGGGTATGCTTGGGGCATAGTATAGATGAATGGACAAGTGAAAAAATGCCTAAAGAGACTAAGATTGAGAGAGACAGAGGGACCAACAGGATTAAAAAGCAGCAGAAAGGATAAGGAGAAATAGGAAGGAGCACAGATGGGAAGAGGCAGCTGGAGACATTGTAGAGTAGTTGTGATAATTTAAGAGGTTTTGGTAAGTGAAGATGATAGAAGTCAAACTGGAGGGGATCTAGGAGGAACTCGATGAAAAGAAATTTGAGGTGTGATGTGTAGTCAGAAAATTAAATGAGCCTAAATTTGAAGGTTATGAAATGTAGAAGAGAGGGAAGCAGGAGCTGAGGAGAAAACTAAAGCATGTCTACTTTGTAGCAACAGAGAGCTCAGTAGCACAGGTGGATCCAAGATTTTGTAAAAGTGGGATGCTGGAACAGTGCCTAATATTGCAAAGGTGACACTCCTCTCCCCAGCTCATCCCCTCCACCCCCACTCCGCGCAAGGTAGGCTGATCATGTTGTGGGAGAAGACACATCAAATAAGAATCCTGTTCCTCATTTCACACCCCCCAATGAGCTGGGAATAGCAGCAGCTGTGTGTGGGGGAGGTAGGGAATGGGAGGGGAGGGGATTGGACATTCTGCTGAGGCCAGAAGGAAGACAAGAGAAATTCTTACCTGCTTCAAGGACTTAAAGTCCCTGGCTGTTGCTCTCACAACATAATCTGAAATGGAGATGCATCTGCAACACTGAACCCCTTCTGGAGCCACCCTTGCTCAAAGTGGACGCCAAGGGAATAAGCCCCACTTACCTGGTCCTGATCAGTCCACACCACTCTTGGAAATGAGATGGGGAGAAAGCTATGAAAGTCCCTCTGCACTATATTCAAAATCTTAGCTTCCAGTGTGCTCAAGTGCAATGGCTTGTAAAGCCCCCCAAAGTATCATCAGTGCATCATTCTGGACTTTGTAGAGCATAGAGTGGGAGCAGGCAAGTCAGGCTTATTTCATCAGCAGTGTATCTGAGGTCTTTGCTGCCACAGAGTAGAAGGGCCCTAAGAGAGCCTTAAAGGCCAGGAAACAGTAGAGAAGATGAAGGGAATAGCTCTGGGCCAAATGAATATTAAGTTGAACAAGTTAATAACTGCAGAGGTCTCAGGAAACATCATATCTGCCTTTTTTTCCTTAGTTTACTCATGGAGGATTAAGAATTGGCTTTGGTGTATCATTACTGAACAATGTGAATGATTTATGAGCTGAGAAATCCCTGCTTAGTGTACCAACACAATATAAGTAGTGCTATCATTGTATTTTGAGTGGTATTGTGCACTTCCAAGGTAATGCAGACACAGTAACGGTACAATTATCATGTGAACTATTAAGAATATAAATTAAGATCCCCCAGGGATGGTTTCGATGGCCAGTCTAATATATCTAACACATAGGAAAGTGATGTGATAGTAATTAAATACTTGTTCCTTTCTGTACCTGTAGGTAGGAAGTTACTTTTATGATTGGACATACCTGAAGCTATCTTGAAACAGTACAGCATGCCTAATTGTAACATTACCATATGCTGCAGTTCACTGAGGGGCAAGGGGAACTTTTGCAAGGATCTGGGAATGAAATATCATAAATGTTGCTGTATATTTCTATTAGCTATTCCGTTAGCTTGAAGAGAATCACCCTAAAGCACACACTGCTGCATTTTGTGGAAGGAAGCATAGGAGGCACTAAGGCTTTGAGAACAGCAGGAAGGGAAACAAATCAGGTCACAAGCCTACGGCAACGTCTCCAAATGAACAAAGAATGGCTGGGATCAAGAGGGTATGAGTGTTGTCATCTTGAACAGGGAGCGAGCCAGAGTCTGAGCAATTAAGGAACCATCCATAGCAGAATTCTTGGATGACCATGCACTGGTTTGAGGAAGGGGATGATGGGAAACAATTTTTGCACAGATGCCCTAAGATCAGAACCTGACTTTCCAGGGACCTTTTGCACTTTGCAGAGTTTGAGGGCTAGAAATCTCTTTCTCTTGTAAGCAAAATGCTAGTTCCCTGAGGAGAAACTTTATTAGGAGTTTTTAGAAGAACTTGTGGTAGGTGATTTGTCCCACTGATCAACAAACAAAACACAAAACGAAAACCATAAAAACAAAAAAAAACCTATTTGTTCTTTTGCTTCAGAACCCCTTTGGAGTATTTTACCTACTCAAAACAGCATTGTGATAGACCTGAAAGAAAGAGTTGCCACATTTTTAAACAAGAATATTGTACAGGGAAAATAATTTCATGTCACTTAGCTGAGGTAGATTAGCTAGTAGATAAAGATAGTTTTATTAGCATTTGCCATCAGGAAACATTACAATTCTTTTATTGTACTGTACTATGGGTCCGCTACAAATTAGATGCACACCTCCCCATTACTTGAAAATTTCCAACGCAATCACAGAGCCATATGTCTAGAGATTCACAGCAATATCCAATTGAAATTAGAATTTGATACTACTTTAAGTTCACAAAGTAAACTATTTTCACTGAAGCTAAATACTCAGCAAAGATAAGAGCTAAGAAATTATTCACCATGGATATATATATACACATACTGTGTATGTGTATACAATATCTATTAGAGCTTTGGTGGACTGTGTGAGAAAGTCTCATATCTAGGCTGTGTTTACATTATAGGCATCACCTTGTGCTCTTACTTGTATTTTAGTTTAAATGCCCTTATGTGAAACCACAAAACAGGGTCAAGGTTGTGGGATGGCAGGTGGGTAAAAACAACTTTAAAACCCTGCAATTTTATGCTCTTATTGGAATTATGCAAAGATATTCTTTTCTTTTAAAAAAAGATTTACATGCAATCTGTATATTTTGGCTGGACTATTAATCTTTCTTTGTAAACTCAAAAAGCCAAATCTACAAATAGCAGGTCACTAATATGACTAGTCTGGCCTTTCCAGAGCATTTACAGATCAAGAAAGAGTAGGAATAAAGTGCTGCAGTTTTAAATTCTGCCATACTTTGATGTCAGCCTACAATACACTTACACTGAATAGCACAAATATCCCCATGGTGAAGTAAGATGTTCCTCAACTTGAGGAAGGTACAAAATCTTTGTGATCATTCAAAGGAAAACTGAATATTCTCAGGGAAAAAGACCAAGCCTATAAAAAAAAAAAGTAGTTTTTATCCCAAACCTAGATCTAGTAAAAAAAGAGGGTTTTGTTTTGCTTTGCTTTGATTTTAATGGGAAGGAGGGAGGCACAAAATTTCAAAAGCTGAAAAAAGAAAAAAAAATAGTTCTAAGTCTGCTCAAAAACAGAGGTGGAAGTGCTGACCTGTTACCCTTCCCTCCACCCCCATAATATTGAAATTCCAGCACATTGTACAATATGTTCTAACCCAAATACAAAAACTGAGAATGAAATGGTAAAACATCACCTTTAAACCTCTGGTTTGTCTCATTCAGTGGAGACTTTGTATGAGGTACAGTAATGCTGTGGTCTTCCCAATCTTGGACTTAAAAAGAAATCTCAGCGTTAGATGAAAGGTGTTAGAGCAAGGAAAGAGAATAAACAAACATTTTAACAAAATAGGGTAAAGGAAATAAAACTATTGTAAGTTTGGTTTACATTTATTTTAATATTTTAACCATTTTGTACCAATGCTGTGCAGAAAACAGAAGAGGAGCACATATCTAAAATATTCCAAACTCATGTGGCCCTTGATGTGTAAATACTCTGGATCAGGCCCACAGACACCGCTACCTCCTTTCCTCTCTCCGTGCCTGATCTAGTACATGCAGTACTTGCTTTGGGACCCACACCACACACAGAGTCTGTTCCAGGTGGTCCACGATGTGTGCCACATGCAGTCCCCTACCAACCCTCCCCAGCTGGCCTGAGAATGTGCCACACAAAGTACCTTGTCCAGCCAGTCTAGGACCCAAGCTGGATTCAGGGACTAGTGTGAGCGGGCACCTGACAGAGCATGGGTAGACACATCATGAAGTAGTCATGGACCGATAAGGGTGGTTGTCAAATGCAGTGCAGATCCTGGGCAGATGGGAATGGGTGCACTCTGGGCCCTGTGCACAAGGCCAGTCCAGCAGCTTGTGGGTCAACACAAACCAAGGGCTAGCACTAGGGACCAGATGAGGGGGTTGTGCATGCCAGATTCAGCCCATAGGCTGTGTCTTTGACACTCTTACCTCAATTCATGGGTGTCACTCTTTTCAGCCCAGAAGTTAACCACATTCTGCACAAATGCTGGATTATTTCCTGTAGGAAATTCACTTTAGAAATAAGGAAACATAAAACTGAGGTCATCGACTCATTTCTGCTTATGGATTAGTCCCAGTGTGATTTAAAATTTATTTCGTGGAGAAGTGTGTGTGTCCATTGTTTCTGGAGTCCACATGATGCATTTGGGGGCTGAATAGCGTGACTTGTAGATCAAATAAGTGTTTGCATACACTGAATGCATTTTATTTTACTATAATTAAATACATGTAAGCACAATATTTTTCATCTTAAAATATAAACATTTAAGGGAGGGAAATGTGGCAAAGCAGTGTTGCTTGTGGATTAGACTAGGAGCTAAGCAACCTGAAGGCTTCCCCTGCTGCCACCAGTGACTTTGGACAAGTAACTTCAGTCTTTTATGGCTTGGTTTTTCCTTTTTCACATCCTTTAGAAATCTACAGATAAGTATTCATAAGACTGTACACTATGCTTCCATAAAAAATTATATTCATAAATATAGAATGTATTTATATATACACACATGTATGCATGGTATGCATGTATGTATGTATTTATGCATGTTTCTTTACTCCTAGCATGGAAAGGCCACTTTAGATGAAACAACCAAAACTGTCTGAAAAAACAGCTTTATTTTTTCCTGCACTTCCTTGACAGTGACTTTTCTTTCCCTCTGTGCCACCATTTCATCAGGCCTCAAATGTAAGATCATATAGAAAGTGAGATATAAATTAAAATGGTTTCACATAGTTATAACTTGGAACGCTTTATAATTTTGAAGCTATGAAAGTTATCAAAAACTATAAGAAACACATTGGTGCAAAATACTCATACTTGGAGTGGACACTGCATTTGTCCCAGGTCCAATTGTCCCTGTGTTTGTTCTAGAAGAGAAAAATCCCAGGATTGACATGTGCGCACACTGCCATTCCAATCAAGGTTTAATGAGCAGCTGAAAGCACTGCTGCTTTCCTGCCATTGATTCAATGATGCAATCCTGGGACAACCATTCAGATGCAAGTTGTTAGCCCTCCTTATCCTGTGAACCTTTTTTAGGGATTTTTCCTAGGGCAATGGACATGGATGTCTAAACAATCACAATTTGTTCCAAGAGAAAATGATTTTCCCAGGATAAATGTGACATCTCTTTGTCATGTAAAAGTCAAATTCTCTTTTCAGAAATGTGTATGTGAGCACCTCCAATAAAGTTCAATAGGAAATGCATCTATTCAATTAACAGTGTAGTTGGGCCTGTAGATTTAAGCTAGGGACACAAGATGCTGGGGGAGGGGGGGGGGCAGGGGGAGTACAGGGAAGACGCCTACACTGCATCTGTGTCATTTAATATTCTCGGTTTCTATTATTAATCTTATATCTTATTAATCACAGTGCATATTTCAGTACAGTCACTCATTACCAAGGTTAGTTAAATATTCCAGGTTCTCTTTCTGTGCTGATGGGTGAACTGGGACAAGCACTTGCCATCTGACCAGTGTGGAAGCTTCAATGAAACCTTGGATAACATCACTCCATGAGGAGGGAAAACTCATTCCAGCATACAGACAGGGTGATGGACTCTCAGTTTCTATGAACTTTTCTACTCCTAAATCTCATCTGCCCTCAAAAACTAACAGTAAGGAAAAATTACTTTATCCTTGAAGATCTCCTTCCCAGTATCAAACAGTACAAGAGGTAGTATAAGGCTACTTGCTGTCCCAGTAGCCCCCACAGGGGCTGGGGAGCTTGAGGCGAGGGGGCTCCATTCCACCCACTGCCTCCTCAGCCCTTGCTATTCAAAGCAGCTGGCAGCTCCCTCCTCTTCCTCCTCCTTCCATGCCTCCCTCCCTTGACAACCTTCATGAAAAATGTTCATGCCCCCACATGAAAAATCAACCCTGAAGGGAACACAGAGCACTTGCACACATGCAGTGTGTCTGCTCCAACACACTAGAAATTCAGCATTTTTTATTTAATCGAGTGTCAATTAATTAGTCTGCTGGGGCACATCAATTGATGTGCTCTAGCAGTCTCACATGTCATGTGTATCAGTGGCACAGCATGCATCAGCACTGAGAAAAGGGTGGCAGTGCACTTCGAACTAAAATACATTCGATGTGCTTTAGTTCAAAGTGCACTGCCACCCTTTTCTCAGCGCTGATGCACACTGCCTCACTGATACACCGGCTTCCAACATGGTGCTGGGTACTATTAATTAGCACAGCTCGCTAATTAAAAACGCCCAGTCCTGTATCAGAAACACATGTAAAAACATACACAAGTTCCCGAAGGTGTTCTGCTTTAGAGCACCTTAATGTAAGGCCTCATCTGACCAGGGTTCGTTTTTCATGCAATCAGTGATTTTAAAGCACTCTGCAGCCAT
The DNA here is from genome assembly GCF_000455745.1 of Alligator sinensis. Taxonomy (NCBI): domain Eukaryota; kingdom Metazoa; phylum Chordata; order Crocodylia; family Alligatoridae; genus Alligator; species Alligator sinensis. Next base: position 364,172 of record NW_005841942.1, read on the forward strand.
GCACATTTTATATCCTGGCTGTAGAGTGCTTTCAGGGGCCCAACTGTCCCAAAAATGTCACTTGTATAAGCACCCTTTAGGCGTTTGCTTCTTCAGCACAGTCCTTTGATCTTCTCTGCCCCCCAGTTTCTCCAGAACATGGCTCTTGTTCAACACCATTTCTCCAAGGCATAAAATATCATTCTCAGGGATATTCCCTATCACACAATTATTCAGGGGATGCCTAACGTGGACCCTAGGATTTTCCCTTCCCTAAAGTTCAACCCTCTCTCACCTGTAGTCTGGAATTTGCCTTTCCCTGAGTCTCTTCCACATTTCCACCAATAGCTTAGGGATCCTTGGTTGCTAGCTGGCACTAGCCCAGCAACCCCAATCCCTTCTGGGTTATTCATGAGATTCCCTGCATTACCAGAGACTCCTTCACTAAGCTGACAAGGACAGCTCTGCAGCAATTTTCAGGGTGCTCTGAGCCTGAATGCCCTTTCTAGCTTTCTAGAGTCAGTCTTATAGAGCCCTGGGATCCATTCACTTCTGGTCATATGCTTTTTAACTCCTTAACTGGGCCCAGGGGTTTCTTATTATTTCCTTTCTGCTGTCTATTTGCAGCTGGCAACAATTCCGCTGCCAGCATTCTTGCTGCCAACCAATGCTGCCTTCAATCCTACTCAAAGTAACAGAGGCCAGGGCCCCCTTTTACACCAGGAACTTCTGAGTTTTCTAGTACCAGCAGGAGTTGGTGTTAATTGATTTATTACAAATGGCACCAGTAGGAGCTATATACCTGTTTCCACCATTAGTAAATGAAAGTGAAAAAGAATGTTCAGTGCTTAAAGGCCCAGCTCTGTTTAGCATTTCCAGTGTCTATTTACTAATTAATATTCATTTAATCAGAGCACATATTTCAAAACAGTCATTAACAAGGTTTTAGGTAAAGATTTCAGGTTCTGGCAGGCTTACAGATAATGGGAATTTAGTTCAAGAACAATATAAAATCCTTCTCAACAGTCAACATTTTAAGACAGTTTGAATATTGTATCAGTTTTAAAGTGACTGTTAATCATGAAAACATACTACAATAAAGGACAAGAAAGACTGCTGAAACTCATTTCATCATTAATTTATCAAAAACACATTGCCTTGATTTCATGTACAGTATATACATGTATGTCCTGCTAGATTTGATAATACAAAATGAGCTAATTTAGGAAGGAGACGGGGGGGGGGGGGGGGGAGGGGGGGAGATAAGTAGGAGGTTAATTTGATAATGCACGTATGAAAAAGTGGGAGTATTTACAGTGACTTTAAGCAATTCAGAAAAAAAGCTAGCATGAATATTAATAACTGTTATGCATTTTTAAAGAAACAGCATTAAATGAATGTTAAGGACTGACACTTGGCTTTTATGTAACATCAGATATTATTGCAAGTTTTACAAGCAGAGACAAAATTACTGATTAAGTAAGTGAACATCTTGGGAAAGACAGATTTTGGCAGATGAAATGTTGATGGAACTTTAGCCAAAGCAGGAGAAGGTTATTGGACATAGCACAAAATGGAGAAACCAGTAAACCCTGAGCCATAATCCCTGTTCTGCTACTGATTGGTTTTTGTTGAGCGATAGGATAACCTTTCTGTTTCTGCATCTCCACCTGGAAAATGGGACAATGACTCAAGACAGATTTGTGATAATTAGTTGAATTTGTATGTATGCACAGTGCTAGAGGACTAGTAAATATTTATCTTTCCTTATAAATTTTTGTATTGCACATATTTAAAGTCTTTCAGCATTATGGCCTGCACGATACTCAAGAGAAAGCCTGACTTAAATAACAATTTCTTTCTCTTTCTCTAAATTTTAAATTGTGTAGCACTTTATTTTCCTATTTCATTGCAGTACACTAAACAGAAGCTCTTGAGCATCGTGTTTACTCTGCTATTCACACACATTAAAGCCATTTCTGAACAGCAATATGGAGACAAAGAATAATGAAATATAATAATTATATGTGCTTATTTTTATAACACACAGATCACCAGTGACTATACAAAGTGAAAGCTAACTGTAGAAATTTGCAGTGTGCTCTCTGCCAATGCCACATCCTATATTAGCTTCAGGCACACAGCTTTTCATAAGGGCATCATGTTTCAGTGGCTGTGACTGATGTGTTAATGTCAGAAATTATAAGTTAATTATCACATTTTCAATTACATACCACACTTGGCAATTAACATTTTGTTAATTATCAAGTTTCCAATCTGATATGACTTCCTAAAGTAACTAACCCTCAACCTGTATAAAGTGACTGGCTCTCATCAGTGAACCTATAGTCAGATTCCAGACTTTGCATTTGATTTACCAGAGTTGGTTGCTGGTTATTCACTTATGTCAGCTGAATTGAGAGACTCCTGTCCCACTTATTTAGTAGTTTGGAGGCCAGGGTCTAAATTGCCAACCCCTTGTTCTTGGTTTATACATCCTTGAAATTATATTTTCTCCTTCCTGATTCAAATTTTTGATGTAGACAACAGTTGTAGTTGTTCCCACATTGTATTTAAATGTTTTGAATGATTTTCTTTCATTGTTCGCCATCCATATTTATTAATGTATGGTTGGAATGTTGTAGCTGTAATGGTCTATTAAATATATGAGTGGCAAGGCTTTGGTGGGGCATTGACTGGTTGGTTGGTGTTTTTTGTAATATCTTTTATTGGACCAGTTGTATATTTTGAAGAGATGTCAAGTTCCACTGCCCTTCCTTGGGTCTTGGAAAGCAGCAGACATTTTTTAAGTCAAGGCACCTTGTGTCTGAAAGCTTGCCTAATGTCTCTCCCAAATATACAGTTGGTCCAATAAAAGATATCACCAAAAAAACCAACTTACCTCTGTTTCTTAACTGCATTTACAACACCACTTCCATCCCAGATTATCAAAGCACTTCAGCAATCGATTAACCCTCAATTACTTTGATAAATATCATTACCACCCACAGACATGGGCACTAGATCACAGAGGTAAAGCAGGGCTACTATATGTCCTCCATCTACATATCCTATTCCATTCAATTATATGGCAGTGCTTTTATGAATTTTCTTAACCCAAGTGGGTTTAAGGATCCATGGGTCCAACCTAGGATTTAGGGATTGCTTTCCCAGCTCAAGGGCCCACTGCAGCATCTTTCAGCAGACACCTGGTGGTAAGTGTTTCTCTACTCTGCTGTCAAGTCTCTACAAAAACAACTATTTGGAGGAGGTGGCTGTAGCAATAGAAATAGGTCTCAATACTACCCCATGGCAAGTAAAGACCCAAGCACTCCACCTGATTTTCTCCACCCTTTTACAATCAAGACAATGCTACCCAGCTACACGAGACACACAAGCACTAGACAACCCCTGAGAATCGCCACAAATCTCATTTACTTCAATAGCTGCAAGCATTTTGCCATATTGTATTGACACCACTGCTTGGGTTAGGCTCTGTGGAGGAAATCTGCAACTCTCTTAAATACTTGGACTCACGTTGCACATCAAATCAGTGTCATAGGTAGTTTTCTAGCTTACTTCTCCTGGTTCCATACTCTGACCACAAAACTATGCTGCCAGATACTGCTTTTATGAAAACGTTTATGCATTTTATTGCTGTCTATGTGACAGATGCTGCAACTTCCCTGGTTCCATCTGTTTTATTGTAAATGCACCAGTGCTTAGATTGACGCCCACTAGTGATAAGAGGTGTCAGGCTTCTCATCAAAGTCTCCATTACCACAATTGTATGCAAAAGTCAAATAAGATGAAGTCATCTGAAAACTTTTTATTCTGATTCAGAGAGCAATTGTTCCAGACATGTAACTACCTTTCCTGCAGGCAAACTTCAAAATTCATTCCTTCCTACAAAACTGTCAACTGGGAGGGTTTGCTAGTTTTGGGTTTGTTTTTTTTTACTACTTGTATAGCAATGAAATATACAGTATAATATGTCATGTCAAGGCAGCTGAGTTATCATTGCAAATATGATTATCTGATGAATTTTGGCATCTTTGCAGAATAAATTATTCACAAATACATTAGATGAACAGCTCTAAATTCAGGTACAAGTGTAAAATAAAAAATCTATGATTTTTTTTCCTTCTTTTTGAGATGCTGTTCTGACAACACTATACCTGAAAGACAAAATCTGGCTGTAGTTCAGATATCAGTTACAAATATTCAGCAATAGCTTTGACTTGCAGGTGCAAAGTACACAGGTCTTTTTCTGGGTGACATGAAGGGTTCTGACTATAAAAGCAACTGATAACTATTTGAATGGTATTTCTAGAACATTTTTTCTCAGAAAATATCAGTTCCTTAAAACTAAAATCTTTTGTGGGAACTTAAATACCACTTTTGACAGGAAAGGCTTTTCAGTTCCAGAACAGAATTTCTGGTCAAGCCAAAAGAAGATGTTAGAAATTCATCTGACCTATAGAAACTCAGTGTCAAGTCCCTAATCTGCCTGATTTAGACCAGGGACTCAAATCCCCTTCTCTCATATCTCAGATGAGTACTCTTAAAATTTGGCCTACTTTAAGATTGCTAGAATTGTATGGAGAAATGACTTTCTACTTATTGTGTTTGATTTGGTTAGCTTGGTTTACATACCATCTGATCTGTGGCTGAGAACATTTATCATTTTAATATTCATTTCACTCATATAAGGCTACTGGCTGTTCTGGAATAGGCTTCTCAGTCTACCCTGTTGAAGCTGTTTCACTTTATAGAGATAGTTTAATACTGGGAGGGAAGGGAAAGCAGGAGGAGTCCTCTAATCAAGTGGCTAGCACAATCACCTGGGTTTTGGGAAACTAAGGTTTGAGTCCCTGCTTCAGTGTTTAATAGAATTTTTCCATCCAGCTCTACTCAAAATAGCTCAATGCAACAATAAGAGTGCCAGCTTCAAAATATTATGGGTATTTACATACACAGACACAGTGGTCAACAGCAAATAAGTAATGTTGGGAGAGAACTCTTATCTTTGGAACCCCAAAATAATACCATTATTTAAATAGGGCTGTCCAACTGGAAGCCCCATGAGGGGTCAGCATGCAGCCCTCAGGCCACACACGTCCTGAGTGATTAACATGTAGCCAGCAGGCCCTAGCTGTCAGGGCCCCCAACAGGCAGCCCAGCTTGGGCTAGTGACTAATGGGCCACATCTGCCTGGGGCTTTAATTTGCAACCCTAAGCCATCTGGGCACTGTCTGGGTTTCCTGATTAGCTGCCAGGAGAGCAGCCTATCCATTTAGTTCCAGTTCTGGAAACACATTCCAGGTCAGCCAATAGTTTCTACTGCAAGTCTTCTCTGGCAAGCCTCTGGGATCTGATGCACCTGTTTTCTAAGTAGTTTGGCTCTGTTCCTGGGCTCTGACTTTGTTTCGACTTGGTCATTTGGTCTCTGCCTCCTTTGCCTTGACTTGGCTCGTGACTTGGATCCTGCCCCTGGATTCCCCCTTGAATTTGGTAATTTGGCATCTGACACCAAAATTGTGACCTGGCCTGTGGTTTGAACTCTGCCTCTAGATTTCCCTTTTGATCTGGTAATTTGATCCCTGATCTTTTGCTCTATGATGGGGCCTATGGTTTGGCTCCTGCCCTCCCCCCAGCAGTCTAACCACTAGGCAAGACCACCTGTGACTCAGTCCTATTGAATTAGTGACCACGTCTCCTGACCACCTGTAGGGGAGGGGAGAAGCTCAGGGAGAAACATGTTGCCTCTCAGCAGGGGGTTGTGTGCTACCAGTACAACTTACATGATTGGAGACAGGGGGCCAGCAGCACAACCCAAATGGCACTGATCCCAGGGCCAAACCATAGATCCCATCGAGGAACATAAAATCAGGGACCAAGTTATCATATCCAAAGGAAAATCCATTGGCAGAATCCAAAAAAACATTGTATGGCCCATGTGGAGGGCTGCCTAGCATCTACACATTGTGTTATTGTGAGACCCTAAGCCATGGTGAGTTTGGATAGCTCTGCTGTAAAGAAACCAAAGTAACTTGCATCCAAGTGGGAATGACATTAAATCCTATATTTTATTCAGTCCAGTCTATTACAAATGGAGCATACACATGAAAAAGGAAACTACTAAGAAAGTTTAGTTTATGCAGAAGCAGGTCTGCATTCAAAAAAATATTATTATTTTTATTTCATGCATGGGAATTTAGTGAGTGAAGGAGACTGTAAATATCCTGTGCAATCCATCAAAATAGTAGGAATAAACTGTCATTCCCAATCTACTCATTTGTCTATGAGCCATTCTCATTAAAAAGAAAAGTGGAAAACTACATAGAATGAGAAATGGGGCATCTGAATGTTACATGCTAAATTTCAGCTTACAGAAAACCTGAAAAAAAGACACTGAACTTTTCTGGTTTTAAAAAAAAACAAGGACATAGGCAAGTTGTTTAGGCTTAAAATTTGAGCTGCCTAAGAATTACAACTGGTGACAGGGGGATGTTTTCTGAATCCAAATTGTTATCAGGTTTGTTTTTAATTTTGTTTCAAATTGGCTTTTCTGCAACCATGAATATTTATAAATTCAGTACCTACAATACTATATCTGACTATTTTTGCAGACTTAGCCATATGACACAAAATGGACTAATGAGAAATTTCAGCATAACATAAAATTTCCCAAACTCTTTCTAATCATAAAAAGAGTAATACACTTTAAATTGTTTAAATGCCGTATATAGTTTTGACCAGATATAAATACTGCCGATTCAAAGTGATTTTTCTTATTGTGTCCCTGGCTTCCTTAGTCAGTGCCCTAATCACTCAACTGTGAAATAAATAAAAGAATACATAGGGAAGCTTCACCTATTTTTATAATGATGGTGGTTATCTGAGGATTAGGAATACAGTATGTGTTCAGCATCACAAACCTATGGTAACCAGCATTTTAGGAATAGAAAGACTGTGTATAACTCCAAATTTAGGTAGGGAACATAATCATTTGACTAGGTAAATAAAATGAGAGAAAACAATTGCAAAATATTTTACTAACTGCCTTATGTTAGTGGCAGTTGATATTTTGAACAGTCCCAATAAAGGCTTGAAATTTATATTTTGAACAGTCCCAATAATGACTTGAAATGGAGTTGAGTCATAAGATGGACCTTAGCACTCCTACTCTTAAAATGTGTCCCTTCATCTCTAATGACCACCATTTTTCAAGGCTTTGGTTTTATGCCTCTTCTTTCAAATGGCACCTCTAGCACCACAGGAGGACATAGACTTAGTGCCAATGTAGAAGGATGAGGGATAAGTAATAAATCATAGTCTCATCGTGCATGGATGATCTGCACAGAAGTCTCCCATTGAAGATGTGTCCCAGTGTAACTCTGTTTTGCTTTTCAGAAATAAAAGATTCAGAACATAAGGTAGTACGCTTGCATATATGTGTACTAAACTGTTAATTCACCCCATCATATTGTTCATAACTAATCCTAGACCTGCCTAGATAATTCTTTAAAAAATAATCTGCAAAAATTATACATTCCTCATCAGCACTACCTCCCACTTGTAGGCTAGGGAAGACATTACACATAAACTAGTTTAAGTGATCAGAAACTGGTTTAAACCTGTAACAGAACAGATGTTCAGTGCACATAAGCCATTTTGAGAATGGCTGAAACCAATTTGAGATAAACCAGGTTGAATGTAGTATCAGAGTTAACTGATTTGGCTCAAACTGGTTTATGCAATGTCTGTCCCAGACCCCTTGCTGATTTAAGATAAACCAGACACGCCCAGCATCCTGGCATGCTCTCTGGTCGGGGCTCTCTGCTCCACAGCAGGGCTGGCCCCTCCCCTCTGCTACCTGGCTGGAGCTCCAGAAACTACAGGCTGTTCCAGCCCCTCCCCCTCACCACTCCCTGCTAAGCAGGAATTCCCCCTTCCCCTCTGCCTTGCAGAGAGGTGTCTGTGTATTAGTTAGTAGACCACATGCTAGCTATGGTCCCTGCTGCATCAACAGGTAGAATCAACAGGAAGAATAAACAAGTAGCTCATAATGTCCCTCTGTTGTTTTCTTAATTGGGTTATAAACACTGTTATCAATTCCCTGCAGGGCTAATCAGAGCTCCTGCAGGAATCTGGCCATGCCCCCATCATGTCAGTGCTGTGGAAGGAAGGAAAGGCTGCTCTAGCGCCCCCTGGCTTCTAGCCTGAGCCACTGTAGGCATGTGCCTGCATTTCTAGGATATCTGTCTGGTTACAAAACTGATTTAGCCTAGCCAGGTTAGATTAACCTGCAAAGATTGAATCAATTCAGGCTCAGGCTTTTTGAATCTCTGTCCCTAGGTATAGAGAGTTTATTCGCTACTGAAATAAGGAACTTACTATTGTTGATATGCCTTGTTTGAGCAACATTTTTACTAATATATGCTGCACTTAACTGCTGACTAATAACACCTTTGAAAGAGTTCACTTAAGAGAGTCTCACAAATTAAGTGTAAGCAACAGAAGTGGTATTATTGGGTTTTCAGCATCACCCATAATAGAATAAATAACCTGTCATCTTTGAAAATATGTCACAGAACAGTCTTTTGGCATTGCATCATATGCAGTAGTATACAAAACCCTTATTCAAATCCAGACTGGGCCTGTCATTAACATGGGCTAGTAAGAGTTGACATATATTGTAGGGGAGTGATAAGTGAACTTTAATTATGTCACATATTGCTGGTCACTTAAAGAGGAGTCTGAGATGGAGACCCAGTTCAATCCAGACATATGGAATCATCTAAGATGATGTCAAAAAAGGGAGATATGGAGCTATGAAAAGAACAATGATCTTCATATAGTCATGAAAAAGTCTCAGGTTACCTTGTAATTTACTGCTTGGCTTAGCTGTATGAAAGTACAAAGACCAGAATTCTTGGATCTAACCATTTGATCTCAATGACATCTAGGCTTCCAATCTGTAAGAAGGAAAACAATTTATCTGATTTGCGTGTAAGAATCAATTAATGATAGTAAAGTATATTGAGTATATTAAAATTATAGGAACAAAATGGAAATAAAACAAAAATTCTCCCTTTAAGAATCACTACGTAATGCATTTTCAGCTTTACTACAGAACAAAGAAAAATGAATAGCTTCTCCACCACTTATTACTTGCTGTCCTGGAATCAACTCTCTTTTGCTGTCTCTGTGACCCACTCTTCAGGTCCCTGTACCTCTCTCCCTTTTGTATGCCATCATATCAACTTCCAAATGTATGAGTCACTCGCTGGTATTATTGATCAATGTGCAGATTCCATATGCCCCATCTGGGCATTTGTAAAGCTATCTATTAGAACAAAAAGGAAAGGAGGTTTGCTAGAGAGGGGAGGAGGGGCAAGGGCTGGAGCACCAGGATGGTGGTACCTGGGGAGAGTGGAGAAACAGTCATCAGCATAGGAAAAAAACAAACAACAAGAACAACAAAAGTCCAAACCCAACAGCATAGGGGAGAGAAGAGGAAAGTTGGGAACGTTTTTCTGTTTGTTGGACACCACATTCACACAGGCGGCTGTCCAAGATGTTCATGTTGTGAAGTATTGTTTTCAAGTGTTCACATCCAGATCTCAGTCTCTTCACCTTGACCGACACTCCTCTGTCAAGGTTATGCCCAATGGGGGACTCACTGGGTGTTGGTATAAAACACTGTAGAAATAGGTCTGACCTTTCTGAGAGGACAGCCCACTTGGTTGCTGCCCATAGGTTGGGTACAGCAGCCCCAATTTCTTCCAGGAGCTTGTGGGCTTCATGTTTACAACTTTTAAGCCTCTTAAGACTCCATCTATTTGGGTCTTCAGTTAACAGTTGATGGAACATTTTTTTCATTATCTCTTGCCTCTATTGCCAGTAATGATGTTAGTGTCTGTTCTCTTCTATCACTTGGCCTAATGCCTGAAAGTATAAAGAGTACATCTGCATTAGTGGTGCAGGCTCTTATGAGTCTCAGTGCACTGTTAAGTATGGTGTTGAGCTTTTTAGTGTGACAACTTCTAGGCCCTACAGGAGTGCAATATTCTGCTGGAGCATATACTATTGCAAGTGCAGTGGCTGTGAGTACTTTGAAGTTGGCATACCATATCATACTGGCCAAATGTCTTAAGGCAGCTACCTATGCAGATTCTACTGCTGACCTTCTAAATGTGATGTTTATAGGTGAGGGAATGGTCTAATGTGAATCCTAGGTAGGTTGTGGTATGCTCACGAGGAAGGATGTGGTTGCCTACACTGATATTCAAAGTCCTTTTGGCTCAATGGTTGTCAAAGTGGAAGAGTGATGATACTGATTTATTGATGCTCAGCTTTAAGTGCCACTTGTGGAGATAGTCAGAGATAAGTTTGGTGCCAGTACTCAATATCTGTTTCAGTTTTGTCATGTCAATTCCTTGGGCTACTATGGCAACATTGTCATTGTACATGTATCACTTAGATGTTGTATGTGGGAAGTCTGGGATATATACATTGAAAGGTATTGGTGCTGGCACTGACCCTTAGGGGACTCCATTCTTCAGAGTTCATACTCTGCTTTTTTCTCCTTGGCTGGTAGTGAGTTTGAACGAGCTGCTGGAGATCATGTTCATGATCAAAGTGTATAGCTTGCAGTCAGGTATCATGGAGTACAGTTCATATTTGAGACCTTGGTGCCATACAGTATCACAAGAGGCTGTGAAGTCAGTAAAGACCAAACCTGTTTTTTGCCTCATTTCAAATCCATTTTCTATGCCAGATTTAAGTAATGTAACTTGTTCTGTGATACACCATTTTTTCCAAAAGGCAGCTTGTTCTTTTGGGAGCTGCGGATCAGTGATGTTCTCTATACTATTCAGGATTGTGCACTCCGTGTGTAACACAAAGTAGTGAGATGGGTTGGTAGCTCTTTGGATCCTCTGGTGGTTTATTGGGTTTCAGGATAGCAATGATACCAGCTTTCCTCTAGATTTTTGGGAGTCTGTTACTTTGTAGACATTTATACATGAATTTCAGAAGCTGGTTCTGAGCTTGGTAATGAATTCTGGAAATATCTTATCTGGACCAGCAGACTTGCCAGTCTTGATTGCTTTAATAGTTGTGTCAAACTCATCGTCAGAGTTGGGAGCAGTTAAATTAAGGTTTATATTAGGTGATTTAAGTTGTTCACAAGTCAGGTGTCTAATAATTTGTGTGTGTTGTTTACTTGTTTGTACTGTGCTTGCTGTGTTTGCACAGTATTTTTGCAATGGAGTTTGCCGAGATAGGGCAATGTGTTTTAGTACCTTTGCCTGTAAGGCAGTTAATGAATGATGCACCATGCTTGTCTGCTCACATGGGTCATATCCAATCCTTCTATGGTAGTGGTTGATGTCTCCTTTTTTATATTGTTCAATGTGGTGCCAGCTGTTCTGTAGTTCTTTTTTTCAGTTGCAGGGTCATTGTATTGCTTGATGATGTTAAAGAGATGATCACACTGCTCATCCCAGCATAGCACTTCCACCCTGGAAGATTCAGGTTTCTCTTAATGTTCCAGCGCTCAGAAGGGAAGGCACATGGCTCCTTCAGGTCATATATGAGGGTTATATCATTTAGGCTTGCTCAGAGACAAACATTGTCTCCACTGCTACTGTTAATAAGAGTATCCCTAATCTTGATGTTGACAATCTACCTGCATATAAGGTTGTCTGGTCATAAATAGTCAGGGATGTGATTGACAACATGGGAGAGGGTGACTTGTATATATTAACAATGATTTTTTATTGACTTGGACAATGCTCCATTCTATTGCAGTCTGGGAGGTGTTATGTCCCTTGGTAGTATGTGGCAGTTCATTTCTCATTAAAATAGGTAGGCCATGGATCCTGCTGGCTACAGAGTCTGTAAGGCTGTAGTCTGAAAGTTTCATCTTCTGCAGCTACTCTATATGTGTTTCTTGTAGAAGAATTGCATGTGGTTTTATTTTCCTGGTGATGGGTTCCAGCACTGATCGCCTGAGTGAGATATAACCTTCAACATTAAATTGAAGAACAGTCAAGCTTTCCCCTCATAGATAGGGGAGGTTGCTCCGGCTCATCCTGTAGTTAGTATATCCAAATTGAAATGTATAGTGTATCAACATTGGAAAGTCTGATTGCCTTCATAGTGACTTTGAATTTCACTTTACAGCTGCTTATGGGAAGCACCATGAGAAAGTAGTTACTATCATCCCTGTACTTATGTCAACCTGTCTGTTCCATATATTCAAACATACCTCTTCTGGCTATTCACTCATCTGTCAGGTGTAGGTGTCCAGTAACACACAGGGTTATATTATGTTAGCACTCTGTTAGGACAGAGTCTTTGGGAAGAAGGCCACCTGACTAAGGCCTCCTGAATTTTCTCCTAGTATTCATATCTCCAAGACTAATATTCATAGATCTTGTCATAAACTAGATGGTTTTTCCAGAATCATGCACAAGCAATGGCTCTTTCTGTTTCTGCAATGAGGTCCTTCTCCATACAGGTCTCATCAAGAATTTGGTGAATGAGCAGGTGCTGCATTGTCTGCACTTCACTGCACTCACATATATTTGTGTCATTAGAATAGCCTCTTTTGATCATGTTTGTTTTTGATCTTCTAGTTTGCATGTGCAGGCAATCCAGGCATCACCATGATGGCCAGTCTATATCAGCACCTCTGGGAAGGTCCTTCTGGGATTCCAGGTTCATTTCAGAGCACCTGATTACATGTAATATTTCCTTTTATAACCTCAGTCATGCCATGTCAGCCTTCATGTCCAATGGTGCAACACTGGTCACAAAACCTTTGTGCTTTAATTTGTTTAGTTACTTCTATGTGACCAAAGAGTGAATGCCTGGGGTCTTCCATCTTCCGTGATCTTTCTTTTTGGCTCATTACTTTTCTTCTGATATTAGGTAGTGCAATGACAGCCAATAAGTACAGGCTATCCTTTAGTGTTGGCTCTAGTGTCATTTCATGACAGCTGTTGTTTAGAACTGGGTCTAGTTTCTTGGCATGGTCTGATCATTCCCATACCTGGACATACATATTCTCCAGTAGAGTAACACAGTGGATTAACACAAGGCAACAGCAATGTTTGTAATTTAGCTGGGTTCACTTCCCACTTTGAGTTGACCAACTTTCAAAGTATGTTGTTGCAGGCACTGATTTTCCCTTTTGTCTTCCCTACATGTACTTTAAAGGTAAGTGTTCGGCCCAATGTATCCCCCAAATACACAGAGTTCAGATGATTAGTCAGTGGGATTGCATCCCAGGTGATGATTAATTTCCACTTGGCTTCTCTATGGCATAGGTGAAAAGCTGCGACCTGCATTTTGGTTGGGTTGGTGCAAAGCTGATTTTTATTATAGTAATCTGAAAGGTTGCTCAGTGCACGTGTCAGTTTGTTCTCAATGGAGGCAAAGTCCTTTTGCAACTTGATGCATAGATTACCAGCATATATGAAGCTCCTCATATTATTCTGTATGGGCTGGTCATTGGTATATATGTTAAAAAGGATCAGTGTTAACACACTACCCTGTGGGAGGCCATTTCCTTGTCTCCAGAAGCTCTGTTTCTTGCACAGTTCTATGTAGAAACTGTTCTCTAAAGAGATTGCATGAGCTACACTAGCTGGTAATCATGTGTCATATCATAGACTTCATATATTCATACACTGTAAGATCAGAAGGCATTCTTGAGATCAAGTAACCTAATCTGCTGTATTGGGTTATAGTTCTTCCCTATATTAATTCCTTTCTGAACTGAAGAATATTTTTAACAAACACCCAATCCTTCTTTACAAAATTCTCAGTGATGGAGAATCTACCACAACCTTGGATAAGTAGTTCTAGTGATCAGTTACCCTCACTATTAAAAATAATGTCTAATTTCTAATCTGAATTTATTCAACTTTACTTTCCAGCCCCATTTGGAAAGCCTCAGTGATTTCCATTTATATTAAATACAGTAATCTAGGCATGTAACAGGATGTTGAGCACAATGATATTTAGTGCATTGATACATATGTGCGAACTTTTAATCTGTGCAATATTTCTTTTCTAAAATACCTAGTTTAAGCCCTCCAGCTGAATTCACCCAATTTCCTCTCTGCTGGCTACTAGGATAGCTTATGTAAAACTCTTTTTACATTTCTTGTATGAATTTATTGTTACCACAAAACAAATTATTGACATACCCTAGAACTTTGGCACAGTTTTGAACACAGCATTAGATTGGACTCCTTACGGAAAAAGCCTGCGTCTGTGTTCACATCACACAGAGTTCAGAATAGCTTGAAGAATTATTGTTCATTACACACATACATAGTAAGCAAAGGATCTTTGTGATGTACTATCAAGTTTCCCCAAGGGTAAGATGTACCGATGAGTCAAAACACCTTGGCCACTTCTCACGTATGAATCAACACACTAAATTCACTGTGCTTGACGTCCTTTTACATGCTCTGAACACATAGTCGAGTGGTTTATGAGACACAGCTCTTAACTGTATTGCTTAGGGAAGAAATAACTCAGTTACCATCCACCAGTTGCTATTCTACAATTGTCATACGCATCACAGTTCTGAAAGTCAACAATATGTCACAAATAATGTAGTACTTTTAATAATGCCCATGTAACCACTGTGAAGATATATTAACCAACTTCAGAACAGGTACCTTTGCCAACCACGGCACACAGAGTCCTCCACAAATCTTGATGATGCCATGTCAACAACATTCATTCAGAAAGGACATGTAAAGATTTGCTGTCATCACAAAAGCACTTAAGCATGAATTACAGGCTGTATACTTACTCACCCGTCATTCAGTGTTGTCAGGTAATTTGAGGAGTCTGTCCTTTAAGTCTGATACGTGAAATCTAAATACCTCGTGGAAGTAGCCGGGATGTGCACAGTAACTTGACTGCCACTTGCCCTAGTCATCCCTGCTCTTGATATGATAGTATTTGCCATGATGGCAGGTGTGCTCCAGTGCAGGTGGAACATGTTAGGGCAGGCCTACTGATTTTAAACTCTAATATTAAAAGCCCTTGAAGGTTGGATGGAAGTCCAAGTTACCTTTGGGATGATACCTTCTCCCAACAATATTCACTTTCCAATGCTGCAGGGTAGTGAGATAATGAACTGTGAAAGCATTTCTCATTTAATGTATGGAAAAGCCATCACTGGCCCAGTTCTAATTTTGACTCATCCTGAGCCTCAGGCTGGCAAAACTGGTCTACATGGGTTCAATTAAAGCCTAATAAACATATGCATAATGAAGGCCCCAATCATTTATCTCTATAATAAACACGGTTCTATTTCTTGATCCCCACAAAATCCATCAGTTACCTCCCAGCAAACCAATTCTACCTCTTAATCCCCTTTTTGCATCCCAGCCTCCCTCTTCTGCAGGAGTAACTCCTCTGCTTAGCGCCCCCTGAGTGGCACTGACAGTACTGCTACAACACCTTTTGTTATTCATTCCTTGAATGCCCATCTTCACCAGATAATTAGTGCTACCTTAAGGCCCCTCCCTTTATTGGATCTCTTACTGGAGGAAGAAAGAGACTGAGGCCATGAAAGAAGAGCTACTGCCTCTAGCCAGAAGCTGGGAGGTCCACAGTAGCAAGCCTTTGCAGCTATAGCTATGTCAGCATAGCTCTAGCTATATTACCAGAGGTCCCTAATGGAGATGCAGTACATGCCAGCAGAAGGCATGGCTACAACAGCTTCCCAAACAATGTAAACTGAATCAATAAATATATTCTCTTATATCAGCATAGCTGTGTCTGTGCCAGCTGGAGGTGTATTTTTTCACACTTCTAGACAACCTAGCTAAGTTAGCAAAACCTGACCTCAGATAAAGTGCTGAAGTAAAAGTTCTATATCTAAAAGGATATGGGAGACTTTTCTCTGGTAGATGGTTAAAATAAAATAAAATTGTTGTTTTTAGCTACTTAGAAGTTTGGAGAGTAAGACTGTTATACAAGAAGATGGATCTGCATGCAGAAGGCACATGAGGTGCACAAAGATTTATCATGACTTAAGTTATTGCATAAAATAAACACTTATTACATGGATCTGTAATTTATCTCAGATACAGTGCCTATGTGAGAGTCTTGTTTATATCTCTCCTGACACAGCTGAATATGTATTATGAAATGAATATGTATTATGGAAATTATATAGCTTAATTAAAAGCTTTGCAGCTCCCCTACAATCTAGAACCCTATCCCTTAATCACCGAAGTAGAGTTGGAAAGTTGTTATAGACCCGATGGTCTAAAAATGTACAAGAGATGAGGATTTTTTGTGATGTCTTTACTGGACCAACTGTATGGTTGGGAGAGCTGTTGGACAAGATTTTGGGAACTTTATCCTTCCTCAGGGCAAGTGCCCTTCCTCAGGAAATATGAGGAAGTAGTTTGACATGCAAAAGCTGCTCCAAAAGTTCTCCCAACTATACAATTTGTCCAATATATTTCTTAATCACTGAAGCAGTCCCTCTGACTTTGGTGGGACCGTTTGCCTGAATAAATCTTTCCAGGATCAGGCCCTAAATTTGTATTTAAAGCATCTCGGGAACATAAGAAAACTCAGTTACAATTTGAGCTGTCCTTTCAAGGAGCAGGGATGCAGGTCAGGAGCGAGGAGCAGCAGCAGGGCTGGGGTGGGGGGGGCAGGGGGCATATCACCCACAATCATATACCCCTTCCCCCCCTCCCCACCACAGGTGTTCTCTTTTTTGAAATTGGAAATATGGTAACCCTAGACAGATACAATACAAGCAGGTCTCATACAGGTTTCCCTCGCTTTATGCTGTACGTGCATTCCTGGAAAACGGCACATAACTTGAATTTGCATAAAAGGAACCCGCTTTACAATGTAACAAATAGGGATACTTTCTAAATCCTCGACTCTACTGACCCCCAGACCCATTTCTACCACTTTTACAATACAATTTCGGTACTCACCAACAGCAGACAGAACACACAAGCACAGGGCATTATCATGATGGGGATGGCAACTACAGAAACACATGTTGCAGATGAGTGAGGAGCACTGATCCACACAAGAGACTACATTTTGGTATGCGTCACATACAAAGCAGCTGACTGCGGGCTTCCACCACACTGATCACATAAGAGTGAATTTACTTCACATATAACAAAATTTTCATATATAAGGGGTCATTGCATAAGAGTGAATTCACACATACAGAACCCGCATAAAGTGAGAGAAACCTGTACTTGGTTTGCAAGTAGGCTGTGTGCTTGATGTTATCCAGCTTTTCAAGAGTAAATGGCATTTCACATTTAAGGACCAACTAAGAAGATATCTGGGTGAGCAGGGTGTCAGAATCTCTGGTTGGCTGCTCCCCAGAAATTGAGAATGTAGCTGTGGGAATCCAAGGCTGGAAGTGTTCTGGTGCTATGATTTCTCACTGGAACAGAATGGGTGACATCTGGCCCAGCTAAAAATGCTCCACAAAAATAAAAAATAAACACGCATCAGGAGCCCTTTGGAAGCGACTCCTCTTGATTGACTGAAAAGAAATCTGGCAGGATGAGTAAAGCTCCAAGGAGACTTGGATGGGTAAAATGAAAATGTCTTAACAGTAAAAGCACTGTGCAAATAGTTGAGCTTGTAACACTATAGTGGAGGCAGTTAATGGCTGCCATCAATCAAAAAACTGTTTAAAGCTAATGGGTGCATCCCCATTCCTTCTCTCCTCCCCATACCATGACCCTTTATTCTTTTCTCTCCCCTATTTTCACCTGTCAACATAACTGTTCCTCATTTTCTCCATGCTGGAGGTTCTGAGTGCCCCTCAGTTACTGTAGCTTTGTGTCTCTCTCCTCTGCTGTCCCCTCCAAAATACTTTATTCCCATTTCCCCATTTTTAAGGGCTTGGTGGATGACTTGTGGCTCCTCTCTCTCTCAGTAAAAGCCCTAGCTGACTGCCTGGGCCTGCGCTGTCTGCTTTGCCTCATGCCTCAGGGCTGAATTGAAAACTGCCTTCACTGTGGGTATGTTTGCTGCCCTGGAGGACCACCGCCACACACAATGAGTCATCCCTGATGGCAGGTTGCTAGACAAGACCCCACCACCACATCCTGGTTCTCCAACCATGGATAGTGATGAAAGTTCTGGCCTGGTGACCTGGTACCCTGTAGTCCTACTCCATGCACAATGAGAACAGCAATGGGATCTGTTTGAGATCCTGTCTGGGATGGCACTGTAAACTTGAGCAGTCAAAGGATGTCCCATGTCTTTGCCGCTCACATTGACACTGCCTGGAGGCAGCACTGAATGGCAGCAAAACCAAAGCAAGCCCACTTGACCTGCCGTACCCTGTAGAAGCTACTCATTGCCAAGAGAACTGGTGACCTCCAGTGCTGCCTGCTACTCAGAGTCCTGGCCATGGGCACTTTTGTCCATTGCGTGGATCCAGCAGCATTGGCAGCCTGCCTTTTCTTTGAGGAGGAAGTGGAAAAGATTATTTTCCATGTCTTCCTGGACTGCCCCAGCTGTGGCCATTCAGTGCTGTCTTCAATATCCACTTTAGTGTCCTGCACTTGGATTTCTCTGAGACCATATACATTTTCTCTATCCCATACTAAGCAGCTGAAGGGAGTGTGGTCTGCCTGACCAATTTTCTGCTGGCAACCCTGAAAAACTGCAATAACTGGCACTCGATGGCCAGCTCTGACAGTACCCTCCAACTCTTCCGCTTCTTGATCTGAACCCACATCACATTAAAGTTTGGAAATTTCACCTTGAAACAAAACGTGGATCAGTTTACATCATGATGCACCATAAATGGGACACTCTGCAAGGTAGAAGATTGGCTGGTAGTCCTAAATGTGTAACCCTATGAAGGACACTGTTGGGAAAGGGGTATTTTGTTATTGATTAATGTTATTGATGATTATGTGCATCTGGGAGGAGAGCACACACTTTGTACCTCTACCTTTCTGCTTTTAATATTTTTATAATAGAGGTTTAAAAGCCAAAAAAAAGTCTCTCTCCCGCTCTCTCTTTAAGTTAATGATCTTTGTCACATGAGTAATTACGAAATTAACTATATTAAATAGCTTTTTCAAATTAAAATAAATAAAGCTGAAATCTTTCAAAGCTCAAAAATCACACTCTCTCTCTCTGTCTCTCTCACAGAAGTCAGGAAAGCAAGCAAGAGTGTGACAGTGTGGAGAGAATCAAAGAAGAGCCTTACCTTTAGTGACAGTGGGAGACAGTGAAGCAGCAACAAAAAGCGGTGCCAAGAAAAAGGACAAGTGCAGAGGAAACTCTAGCACAAGCGTGGTCACACTTTATAAGCACGTGTCGCTACTGCTTAAAAAACAGGAACCCCATGCCTGCATTAAAAACAACCTGACCCAGGAACCTGGGAGGACTGGAAGTGAGGTCTGGAAGCCCCAGGAGGGGTGAATGGTGGAAGGCAGCCTGCCAGCAGCAAACCCACCGAGCGGCTCGGAGGAGCTGAATGACTTAACTGCAAGTGTGTCCTGGCAGTCAGGAAAGGATGATTGGGACCTGACCAGGGACACTGGACCTGAAAGAAAAGACAAAGAAGAGTTGTGAGTACCATGTGGGCAAGAGTGGTTTGCAGTGGGTTACAGGAACCCCTCACTATTCGCAGGGGTTCCTGCAAATACAGGAACCCCTCACTATTCACAGGGGTTTGGCAGTCACGGTTTCAAATATTCGCAAATGCCAAACCCACATTCACTTAATACACTTAAAGAAGCTCCTTGGAAGCTCTGCGTTTGCTGTCACTGGGATCCTGCCACCATGCTCCCACTGCTGCTGTTGTGCTCCCACCACCACCATCACCAGGGCAGCCGTGCCCTGCCCAGCTGCTGGGGGACACTGTGTTCGTGAATGCAGGCAACGTTCATGAATGTAGTGCTTTATTCATGGATTTCACCACTCACAGGGGATACAAGAGCGTATCCCTGACAAATGGTGAAGATCTCCTGTATTCTAATTGTGGACCCTAAAGTCAGAGGGGACCTGAGCAAGACAAGGACCTGGGTGGTCCTACTCTGGGCTAGAGAACTGTGAGAAGGGACTAAGGCCCGGAGTGTTCTCTGAGTTTTTGTATGTGTTTTTGCTTTATAGATTATCAACCTCAGAAGGCACTATAGGAAAGCATAGCCTGCATGTCCTTTAACATATATTTAAGATCTTGAAGGTTGCTGTAAGATGGGGT
>NW_005841942.1:384487-385016 GCF_000455745.1 Alligator sinensis
AAGTTACACGGAAAAACAAGTCATGGCAGAAAAGATTGGTTGCCCTTATCCCAGTCCCAGTTATACAAAGCTAAGAGCATGCTATCCACTCGTAAGAAAACTGAGACTGTAAGAGATTCCGTGGAAAAAGTGAGACACACCTCACAAGAGAGGCACAGGCACTACCACATCCTGGTTACTTGAGTGAGCTTGTCTGTGGATGGCCTAAACATCCCCAGCTGGCCCCAGTTGCCTGTTTATAAGCAGCAGCCCTTTCTGGCCAACTCTGGGCTTCTGAGCCCTTTGTTCTGGTGGTCTGTTTGTTGGTTTCTAGTACTCAGTCCATTGGCCTCCTGTCTTTGTTTTTGTTCCTTGTTCTTGTCCACTGGTTTTTGGTTCCCGTCCACTGACCCCTTGTTCCAGACTGTCACGGCGGGGTCCTCGCGGAGGGCCGTGTGCTCCTTAAGGTCCCTTGCTCTGTGTCAGGCCGGCCCAAGGCACCCTCTAATTCTCACCCGCCACGTCTTGTTGGAGTATATATGTAGTTGGG
>NW_005841942.1:385920-389653 GCF_000455745.1 Alligator sinensis
AATATGGCACTCCCCCTCTTTGGGGCTTGCCGTGCCCACCTCAGGCTTCTCAATAGACCAATGTGGTGCTCCCCCTCTTTGGGGATCACCGTGTCCGCCTCGGGCTTCTCAGTGCTGCCCCACTCTGGGGCTGGGGTCTATGTACCCCATATACAACCCGGGGTCTGTTCCCCGCCCGCAACCCACTGGTTGCGCTCAGGGGCCCCACACCTCTGGGGTCCCTATGAGGCCTCCTCCAACCCCTACAGCCTCACCCAAGCCTCCGGTCTAATACGTAAGCCAAACATAAACTAGAGACTCCTGGCTATAATTCAAACAAAGCCTCCTGGCTAAACCATGGCGCCCAGACCTCTCAGAGCTGCCATCCTTCTCTCAGCTAGAGCAGTTCCTGCATCACTCGCCTCTTAGCTCCAGGAACTCCCACCCCTCTCAGCTGCTGGCAGGGAACTGCCAGCCTGGTCTCAGCCCTGGGCTTTATAAGGGCCAGGCCCTGCCTCCTACAGGCAGCTGGCTCTCCTTAGTTGCCCAGGCAACCCGCAGCTGGGCTCGTTACCCTGGCAACACTCAGCTGGGCTCGTTATGACCTGCCAGGGCTCTGTCTCTCTCCCTGGCAGTTTCTCCCCTCTAGGAGCAGAGCACCGAGGTGCTCTGTGACATAGACTTAAGAGCTCCTGACCTTCATGCTCTAGGTTTATCAGCTCCTGACTCCAGTCCTGACCCATGTTTTCTCACTGTCAGAACCTAGCTTATGGTTTTAGCTTGTTGACTGTTTATGTCCTGGTCCTGTACCACTACAGCAGTCCTCTATCCAGGAATTCTGGCCTGGATCTCTGCTTCCTGCTCCTAACTGCCTTGGCTCTTGGCTCTGCTTTGGTGACCACCCATGTCTTGGCCCTTACAGATGTCATCCTCCTCCTGGATCCTTTTTTGTCTTTGCCATCTGTGCCCCTTCTGCTGATTGAGCATTCACCCTGCATCTGTTGGGCAGCTGCTAGTTGGGAGAGTAGTTAGCAACTTTTAAAACTGTTTTCCTCCAAGTATTCAGATTTTCACACAAATCAATAGGTTTCTTTCTAGTCAGTGAAATTTTGTAATTGATCTGCTGCTGTGCTCAAAAGTTACTAGGATACATTCAGAAAGAGAAATCGCAATCTATAGGGCCTTATTTCTCTTTACCAATTAAAAATAAAAAGACGGGTTAAACAAATTACCCAAAGAATTTTAAAACAAAGTGAACTGCCATTGTATTGATACCATCACAAATGGATTTGAAATATTATTTTTTAAAGTACTAATAATGATTAGCAATTCTATTTAAACAGAAGACATGGAACCAAAATTTGCACAGAAAGATTGGAATCCTATTACCTTGTGTGCGCCCAAATGTCAGTTACCCATTGCTGTAAGTGGTGTTATTGGCACCAACACAGTTTGTGACTCTGTTATCCATATAGTTTGATGAATAAGCATCCATGTCTACTGAGTATGCAGAGTAGGTTGTGCACTGATTAGGCAGGCCCATATACTGAGTTTAAGACCTGGAAGAAAACAAAGAAGAAGTGTTAGTGCCAATAGCTGTGTGGTTAGACATTTGCCCAGAATGTAGGAGACCTGGGTCTTCAGTCCCACTGTCTCAGATGATGTTTGAACTAGGGCTGCCAAGTGACTAAAAAAATTGAGATTAGTTGTGTGATTTTAAAAAATAGATGCAATTAATTGCAATTTTAGTCGCACAGCTAAAATTTCAAAATTATGTCCAGAAAAACTCAAAGTTATGCAAAATTATGCAGGTAGTTTGTATGGTTGGGGATGAATGTGGGGGGAATTTGGAAGGTGTGCAGGCTGTGGGTGTGTATGTGGGGTTTGGAGCCCGGAGAAGGGGGTTACTGCATACCCTGGCAGAATTTGGAGTACTGTTCATCAGGAGTGAGGGGCAGCAGCAGGGGGGCTGTGGCTTGGGAGTGAGGGGTAGACAGACAGACAGACACACACACACACACACACACACACACACACATACACAATGCCCATCAGGTAAGTGTGTTAAGGGGAAGTTGCATGGGGGAGGGAAGGAGTAGGGGGGCAAATCAAGGCCCCCATGGTGAGAGAGGGAGGGGAGCAGAGGCAGGGGCAGGCACTGGGGTAAATGGGGCTCCAGGGCCAGGGCAAGTCATGGGATGGAGTTGTGCATGGCTTACCCAGGGGCACAGGGAGGGGCTTCTCCTGTCACTGGGCGCACCCCTGGGGGAGGCATGGGGGACATGTGCCCCCTAGATTTGTGTGCGGGGCAGAGGCAGGCTGCTGCTGCATGCTGGGCTCTGTGCCCTGCTGCTGTTTCTCCAGAAGCTGCACGATGCCATGCCGTGCCTCCCACCACCAGGCAGGCAGGGGATGTGGCACAGCCAGTGTGTGACTCCTGGGGCAAAGACAGCAGGGTGCAGAGCCCCAGCCCACAGTGGCAGCCCTCCTCTGCCCCATGCACAAATCTGGGGGGCACATGTCCCCCATGCCTCCCTTGGGGTGTGCACAGCAGCAGGAGCCTGCAGATCTCTCCCATGACCCACCCCAGCCCCAGGGCCCCATTCACCCAGCCCCTGACCCCGTGCCACTGACACCCAGTCCCTCCTTCACCATGGGGTCTTCAATCTGCTCCCTGCTTCACAAACTTGCCTGCTGGGCGCTGCTGCACACACTACCAGGCTGTATTCCTGGACTGTGGCTGCTTGTCTGTGTCTGTGCACACCCCTCCCCTGCCCTCCTCAGTGCAGCTGCCCGAAGCCCACACCTGGGCTGCCCTTTATGCTGCCACTGCTGCCCCACAGGGAGCAGAGCCCAGATGCAGGCTCCAAAGTCACATGCATGATTAACACATTAATAAAATTAATGTGAACAAAGATTAATGCATTAATTGCACACATTAACCACAATTAATTGATAGCCCTAGTTTAAACTCATGTGTCTGCCTTCCTAACCCATGTGTACCTGCCACTCTGCAAGGCAATGCCCATCTCCTAAAATATGGGAGGACTCTCATTCTCTGGCCACAGTTTAGTGACTTATACACCCACAGTGTGTCTGTAGCTGTGTGCCTGCCCAGGCATGGTTTAGCTTAATGACCATGTACACTAGCTATGTGAACACTTATGTGTCTGCTTCACACAGGTAATATGAGATAATAGAATTACAAACTGTGTTACCATAACAAAAACACCACCTACCATATAACACATAAAGGGTAACAGAAATATAGATCATATAAAAGTATTCCAATTTTTCTTCCATTCCTAAGCCTTCAAGCAGAGCAAAAAATCTAAGCTAAGAACAATGCTTAGGATTTCTGTGGGATTTATTCCACAGTAATTTTAGAAAATTATTTTGTAAGGTTCTGATCCAATGTCTACAGAAGTCAGTGAAAATACTGTCTCTGACTTCACCATCTTATAGAATAAAGGGCTTAGTCTATCCATAATGCTCTTGGAGCACTCTGATTGGTTAGAGAAATAACCAATCAGAGTGTGGAGTGCCACCATGATGGTGAGGATGGAGGGGATGGAGTGGGGTGGGGGGCATGGCCAGCAGCACTGGCCTCTCCCCACCCCAGCCCTGATCCTTGGAAGTTGCAAAGTGATACCATGATGGAGAGGATGGAGAGAATGGAGGAGATGGAGTGGGAGGGCAAGGCCAGCAGCACTGTCTCCCCCCCCCCCCCCCCCCCTCGCCCCCCCCCCACGGG
>NW_005841942.1:389684-425813 GCF_000455745.1 Alligator sinensis
CCCCCCACACTCTGTCCTCACCATCATGGTGGCACTCCACCACCTCCAAAGATCAGGACTGGGGGGGTGAGACCAGCAGCACTGGAGGCAGTGGTGACATGGGGTGCTGGAAGACGGGAACAAAGGGGATGGTGGGACAAGCTTCCCTTCCCCCCGCCCCACTCCGAGGAGACAGTGGCAGCATGGGGTGGTGGATGGCGGTGCTCCGTCCCTGCCCACCCTCCCCCCCCCAGTCATTCTTGACAGGCAGTTGGCTAGTCATTTAGATAAGGATGTAAGTGCAGGGATGTTATCTCTGCTTAGGTCACTTCAGCACATTGCAGAAGATGACTCCTTTTGAATGGTACAGTGCTGGTAGACTAAAGAAAGAGATTTATCTTGAAAAGCTTTGTTCAAGTGAATAATTGTTAGTCACCTGAGCAGTCCCACTGACTTCAAAGATGAATTCATATAATAGTTGAGCCCTAAGGTGTGCAGAATTCAGTGTTTGGTTTGCTTTTAGATTGGATGAGGACATTGATGCTAAAGATTCATCACTGTCCTTTCTCTGGGCTCAGTCCTATGGGCTGTCTGAGAATTTTTGGATATCTGCTGTCACTGGTATTTAAGCGAGAGTTAAGGATGTTCAACATCACACTCTGCAATGTAGGATATTAGTCATGTTATATAGCAACTAGGCACATTGCTTTTAGCACTTCATTCATGTGCTAAATTATCTGCCATCTCCTGCACAAAAACTCCTTCCACAAGGAAGTTCTCCTGGGCCTTCTAGGGGAGACCACTAAAGATACTCTGTGTTATTTAGCACCTTAAAATAGACGGCAACTTGGCTGAAGAAAGAAATAGCGTGTTTTATTCACCATTAAACACAGACACCTCTTAAACTGTTCACAGAGCATTTTTATTAAACAAAAAGCATATTATTGGCTCAAAGCCATTTTACATAAATATTTCTTGGTCAAGATCTAATAATGTAGAACATCCTGAACAACATTAAAAGAACTATGTAACAAGATGTGTACATCAGATTATATAAAAGAGAGACATTTAATGTAGATTAGCTGAAAATCATTGTAGTGTACAAACAGAATCTTGCTGAAATATATAAAAGTAAACTATGAATATACATGCAGAGGTTATCTATCTGTTCCAGATGTATAGCTTTCTTTTTAGTGCTTATGCTTTCCTTCTATTAAGCTCAGTCAATTTTTTTTCAGATGCTGGAAGAGGGAAGGAAGGTTGCACCTCAGCAAACTTCTAACCATTATGTAATCAATATCATTCTGTCTATTCTTGTGTTATTTTTTAACCTTTCCTATGACCTGTGGGAGGTCTGTACATATAAAATAGATATACACTGAGAAGCAACAACCATGATTGGGCTCATGCTGTAGTTTAAAAACCTGTTAAAATAGGGTCTTAAATTTGTTCAGTTTAACGTGATTTGATTTGATTAATCTGCAGCAGAACACGCCAAAGTTAAAAACAAATATGGAAACAAGAGACCAATATTAACAGCAAAAGCTGGATACAGATTGGTAATTAAACACTTCAACAGGATGTAAGTGGTATTTAGGCACCTACATCACAAAAATCTATGCAAAATACCCCTACAGTTGATGAAGCATATCAATTCATTAGAAGTACATTTAAGTCTGCAAGGTCCCCAGGCACCTAAAATCTGGCTTCTAAAGATTCACAGAAATACTAGGTCTGAAAAGCTAGGTGCCTAGTTCCAACCTGAACTCTTGTTGCAATCCAGATAGAAGGTAGAAGAGCACCAAAACTGCTCCCCAAAGGAGGTGGATCCAGCAAGTGTGCTTTGAGCATGTCTAAGAAACACCAACAGCATTGAGTTCACTACAAAGCACAGCAGCCACTGTCACTTCCTAAAAAGGCCCCCTTTTATATAATAGCTTATTGGTTGGAACACTTACCTAGAAAATGGCTGTAGGCCCTCCTTTCAGACTATGGATATTCAAACCCACATCTACGTTCCCCAACAGAGTAACTACCAGCATACAAACAAATCAGGTGCTTAGGTCACCATCCATCCTTCCTACTGAAGTCTGGCCACTGTGCAGACAAGAATGTCAGTTCATGGTACTAAACTGAAAACAAGCAAGAGGGAGTATGAGATTGTAGCCTGATGTTCAGGTAGAAGACAGACGTTCTGGATTCCAGTCCCTACTCTTAGGATCATTTCTGGGGATGGGGGGGATAACCCCGGGGTGGGGAGGATAACCCCTCTAATGATCATCTAATATTAGGTACATAAACAGTCCTGAAAACAGAGACCCAGGCTTTCTCCTTCCCCAGGTGAGTGCCTTTACTGTTAAGCCACGGAGCCTGCTCCTTCTGGCTTGCTTTTTTTCTTGCCTATAGCTTCTATATTCTCAGTGGCCCAGTGGTCCACCAACAGCAGAGGATGGCAATGCCCTTTCTATGCTATTGCATAGGACATTTTCCTGGAAAGTGAGAGGTGAAGGTTTGAATTACCCTAGGCTCAGGAGGGCCAAGAAGCTATACCTTCCACTTCCCAGAAAACTGCTTTAATCATTAATTATACTTTTATGTAAAAGTTGAGCACTGTTGACACCACCTAAGCCCTGCTCAGTTAGGAACCTAACCTCACAAGAAGACTCTGAACTCTACATCCTGAAAAGGCTGAGATGTCTAATATGAAGTCCTGAGTCAAATGTCTTTTGGAGAGGTGCTGGAATTCAGATATACCCCTGCTCCCAACATTTCCTGTGGCTTTGAACAGTGCAAGGTGTAGAGGTTTTTGTGGGTAGCTCTTTGGTGGTGCCTAACTCTCCTTGTGAAATGTATAGGGCCTATATCCATCTATCTTAATTACCCTCTTGAGGCTAAATTTTAGATGTTATGACTAGGGACCTACCAAATATATGATTTCATTAATTTCTTGGAAATCGTGTAATTGGCAGTCTCCTGTGAAATAGCCGGTTCCCCATGAAAAAGCATGGGGAAGCAGCTTATGTTCAAGAAGCCAACAAAGAGCCAGCAAAAATATGTCTCCTGGAAGGACACAGGGGAGGGGAAAGGGAGCAGAGAGGGGAAAAAAGGCAGATGGTTCATCTCCTGAAGTGTGTGGAGGACAGAGAGAGTTCCTGTCTCTCTGTCTCCAAAAGGGTAGGTGGGGGAGGCAGGTAGCAGGGAAAAGCCGGCCAAAAGTCCCCTTCTCCTGAAGGGGGGCCAGGGGGTGGACACAGAATGACAGCCAAAGCAGAACAAATCAGAGGCTGACCCCTGACATTGGCTCAGTCCAGGATCCAGTCAGGGATCGGCTTGGGAAGCCCAGAGGACTTTAAAAATGTTTGCAGTTATGCTGATGCAGCTTGCCTGCTTGTTTGTGCCAGACCCCCCAGGCCAGGATTGGGGGTGCTTGGAGCTGTACAGATCCCCTGGGCCAGGATCATCAGATGCTAGGAATTATACAGACTCCCTGGGCTGCGAGCAGGGGTCCCTGGATGCTGTAGAGACCCCCCTGGACCACTGCTCTCACAGCCACACAGCTCATTCATCCCCTTCATTAGAAAATTTGCAGTAATTATCTTCACACTGGGAGAGATCCTGAACAATCCTGGCTGTCTGGAGGGGGAGCATCAGGCCCAGGTGAGGGCTCAGGGAGACCCCACTCCAGGGCTTTTCCCTCTAGGCAGCCTGATCAGGCCCCAATCCTGGGGCAGGGGCCTGTCCCTTGCAGGGGAGCAGGGGCAGAAAGGAACCCCCCTATACTCCCCTTCCCAGAGCTGGAGAAGGCCCAGAGCTATAGAGCTCATTGGTCTAGGGGTATGATTCTCACTTCGGGTGTGAGAGGTCCTGGGTTCAACTTCTGGACGAGCTCTTCAGAGACACAGTGGATGTGGTAGGCTTTAACTTTAGGAAGGCTAACTTCAGTGTGCTCAGGAGTCTAGTCAGTGATGCACTGCAGGATAGGAGTATTAGCAATATGGGAGTCCAGGAAGGGTGGTTTTTCCTAAAGGAAGTGATCCTTTGGGTACAGAGGGAAACTATCCCAATACGGGGGCTGCAGCTCTGGAGTGCTCCTCCCACCCCATGGCCCCAAGCTTTACACTTCAACTGGGTATGGGAACTGTTTAATTGCCACACTTAAACTGTTTGTTTACTCAGTAAATATCACCCTCCACCCCTTGAAGAGGTTGATAACTATTGTATTAAAAAGCCAGGCAGCTCTAGCTAGGGCTTTCAATCAGTACTTGGGGAAGTGGGACTTGTGGTACCCCTCAGCCAATTAGAGGCGTGGGGCAGGGTGCGCTTTGCTCCACTTTCAAAATGGCAGTCCCAGCCATTATACAGCCATGAATTGGAGGCCCCAGCTATGTTACAGCTGTGTAATTGGTCACCAGGGCCTGTGAATTTAGTAGGTCCCTAGTTATGACATCTAACTCAGAGGTACCTGAAGCACCAGTTAGGAGCTCATCCTGCAATTTCTTGATGACTCTTCACTGTGTGCTCTAAGGTAGTGTTGGAAGTGGAGCTGGAATGGGAGGAAATGTAGTGATGCTGTGGTGATGCCTACACAGGGTCCCTCAGGAATGGTAAGTTAAGACAACGAATGACTTGTGTACATGAGGAAAATTAATGAGCAGTAGTCTGGGATGTGACTGGGCAGTGCACTAACTACTCTACACCAATTCCCCAGTTGGACATTTTTAATATGTATAGGCATTATTTTGTTTTAAGTAGGTTTATAAGTGAAGGAGGTTACCCCACACTTAATATGCATCAAAATATCCCCAAGAGGCATTCGTGTGGAATAACTAGTGTACTGTAAATTCACACTTTATCTTACTGTGCAGTAGCTTCCATGTGTGCACAAGCCCTAAAGGTGTAAAATGAATGTGTGTAACTAAATCCCCATGTAGATCATCTCATGGAGGAGTAAGATGATAAGCTACAGACCAAGCATTATTCTTTGAGGTTATTCAGGGAATAATTAAGCAGATTCTTAAAAACAGTGATATCCTCACTAACAATTTCTTAACATAAAAAGTGAAACTCATCCAATAAATTACTCATTACAAATTTTTCTCCTACTCTAGTTATAAATGACTCATTGTCAAGTTGGCAGGAGTTATTAAGTTAGGTCTCAAAGGGGTCTATTCTGGCTTTAGTATTATTCAATATTTTCATTAATGACTTGGAAACTGGAGTGCAGAATATGCTAATTGCAATTGTGAATAAATATAATGTTAAAAGCAATAGAAAATATTTTGGCAGGATAGGATTAAAATATGTTTTGATGTTCTTAAATTGTAAATTCTCTGGTGTAAGGACTTTGCCTACCTTTGTGTGAGCAGAGACCCTAGCACAAAGAAGTGCCAAACTTATCTAAGGACTCTGGATATGACCTTACTATAAATATGATAATTATCATAAGGATGTTAAATTGGAGAAAATGACTGAAATAAATAAGAATCAATAAAGACAATAAAATACTTCAGATATAAAGGAATAAGCCAATGCGTAAGTATAAAATATAATTATCACTAGCTTAGAAGTAGAGAGAAGGCCATATGCATTTTAGTGGTGGATGAACTAAATGAGGCACCCATATAGCAGTTGAAAAGTGCTAAATGCAGTTTGGGTTTTATTAACATAAGTATTGTGTAAAGCAAGGTAGGCAATTATTCATATAGACAAACAGTAGCATAACTGAGGGAAGCAACCAAGGCAGTGGCCCTGGGAGCCACCTTGGCTGGTAGGGGAGGAAGGGGAGCACTAAGTAGCTGCCACCACAGCAGCAGCTGACCATGCTACTCCAGTTGATATGGCAGCAGCCAGCACTGCCCTATGCATTACAGCTGCCCTAGCTGCAGAGCTGCCCTGCTTTGGCTCTGTAAACAGACATATTTTGTAGTGGTTTTAAAAAAGGGTAGAAGGCGTTGCTGCTTGGGAGCATACAGTAACTGTTAGAATAAAATGGTTATATCCACGTCATCCTATAGCCATATGAGTTAGCCAATATTCCTAACTTTGACCCCCTGAGAAAAGCAGTGTTAAAGTTGGATTGGTTTTGCTGTACTTGCATTGCAACAGAATCATGAAGATACAGTTGTCGCTTCATAATAGATCATATTAGTATCCTTTGAAATCTATAAAACTGTTATATTTGTCCATAGTGTGTGTTGCATTACTTAGTGTTACTTAAGCCTAGAGTAGATGTTTTTAGTTCTGCTTGCCTCCCAAAAAAGGCGCGCGCGCACACGCACACGCACGCGCACACACACACACGCACACACACACACACACACACAAAGTTGAAGGGAAGCAACAATTTTATTAAGTTTGGAAACTAAGACTGAATTGGCAGTTTGGGAAATAAGGCATTTTCAGTATGAAAAAATGCACTCTGGTGTATGTAGGTACCATAAATGTTAAGTTACATAAATGAATCCTCCAAAGTTGATATATCTTCACAAGTTAATCAGGACTACACAGAAAGTTATAGGGTTAAAACAGAAATTTTAGCTTAAACATTGTGGAAAATGCTAACTGTGAAAACTGACAAAGGAAACAGCTGCCAATAGAGATAATCGAAATAGCATTCTTAGAGATATTCAAGGCTAGATTAAATACATTCCTTGTAAGGGTAATTAGGGAGTAATAAAACAGTGTTATACTGGAGAAAAGGGACTCTGTCAATTTATAAAAAATACTCATATGATCTATTAAATGTGGATTGGTGAACCTGAACTCATTTCTTTGGTGGTCATTAAAGACTATAAAAAGGTTCTGCAAATATTTGTGTACAACCAGATCTTACCAAATAAGAATTTCACTCATAGTAGAGAAGTTCTTAATTTATATTAATTGTTCCATCTAGTTTTTACTGTGTTTATGTATGTGGGTGATCAGCAGTGTTAAAGAACGCAAGCATGGATTCATGATTCTCAGGCTGCCCTTATACTGATGATGATGATGATGATAATAGGCAATCACTCACAAACAAGTAAGGCTCCATAGCCCAATTCTAAATCACAGGTGGCTCCATAGCCCAATTCTAAATCCACGTGTCTTGTCGCAGTACGGATAGATGTTTCCAGGAAGGATGGGCACTGTGTTGCTGTGTTGGATGTTCTGATGTTCTTTTCACCTGTTCTTTTCCTCTTCTGTCTGTTGACAAGCTATTTCAAATGGTTGAGGTCCCTCCCAAAGAGCCTTCCTCCATTTTGGTCAGTCCTGAGCAAGGGTCTTCCAAGTGTTGATGTTGATGTTATACCTCTTCATGTTTGCCTTCAAGGTGTCTTTGAAGTGCTTTCTTTGCCCTTCTCTACTTCACTGACCTTCTTTCAGCTGTGAGAAAAAGATTATCTTTGGAAGGCAGGAGTCAGGCATGCGAACAACATGACTTGTTCAGAGAAGTTGGTTTTGGATGATCTGGCCTCAGTGCTGTTGGAATTTGCTTTGGCCAAGACGCTGATGTTTGTGTGCCTATCCTCCCAGCTAATCTGAACGATCTTGCGAAGGCACCATTGGTGGTACTTTTCCAAGCTCTTGAGATGTCTTCTGTATGTGGTCCAAGTTTCCAAGCCATACAGCAGAGTTGAAATGACAATGGCTCGATAAACCAAGAGCTTTGTTTCAGCAAGGATGTCATGACTTAAGAATGCTCTTTTACTCAGATGTCCAAAGGCTGTGCTCATACATTTCAAGTGGTGTTGTATTTCCACATTGATGTCTGCCTTTGATGAAAGTTGGCTTCCAAGAGAGGTGAAGTGATTCATATTCTCCAGCCATTCTCCATTGATTTGAATGGGAGTGGGGGAGGGTTTTTTTCTCCATTTGGAGCAAGTTGGTAAAGGACTTGCATTTTCCTGATGTTTAGAGTTAGGCCAATACTCTCATAGACTTCTGAGAATATATTAAGAATGGTTTGGAGGATCATTTCAGATTGAACAATAACAACATTGTCATCCGCATACTAGAGTTTCATTATGGATGTTGTTGTGGTCTTCATTTTGGACTTGAGTCTGTTGAGTTTGAAGAATCTTCTGTCCATCCTATACACAATTTCAATTCCAGGTGGGAGCTTTCTGTCAATGAGGTGCATTATGGTGGAGATGAAGATCAAAAACAAAGTTGGAGCGATAACACAACTTTGCTTCACTCCAGTTTTCACCTCAAATTGTTCTGTTTAATTCCCGTTGCTGAGAAGGTTTGCTGACATGTTGTTGTGGAGAAGTCTCAGAACACTGCTGAACTTGTTTGGGCAGCTGATTTTGGACAGGAGTTTCCATAGGGCTTTGCGTTTTACAGAATTGAAGGCTTTAGAGAGGTTGGTGAAGGCCAAATAGAGAGGTCAATTTTGCTCATGACACTTCTCCTGGATTTGATGTACTGTAAAGATCATGCCCACAGTTTCTTGAGATGGTCTGAAGCAGCCTTGAGATTCTGGAAGAATTTCTTCTGCAAGTGGGAGAAGGCGATTAGTGAGGACACAGGCGAGGACTTCTTGTGCGTTACTTCTTTTAGTGTGAGGATGTTGTCGCATGACAACAAACACATGATCCTTGACAGATAGGGATCTAAGTCCAATGGCATGGAATCCAAGATGATTGGAGACCCTTGATCTACTACAGCCTTCATAACTGCTGAAAAGGGGGTTACACTTTTCTTCCACGTGGTCTGCTTTTGAGGTCTTCTTGGATTGCTCCTAGTCAGGAACCTCCCCCATTGACCTTGGTGCCATGCGTACCAGGAGCATAAAGCTCCTGACAGCCTTGCTCTCAGGATCATTGGAACACACAAACCTCTCCACCACTACAAGGTGGCGATCCCCAGAGAGGTGCCCTTATACTAGCGCTAGACCAGGCCCTAACATATTAAAAACAACAAGTAATGACTCCAAACTACGATAACCAACATCAAAATGGGGGGTAATCTTACATATGAAAATAGGCAGTGTGGTAGTTCCCAGTCATATTTTGTACTTAACAATAATACCAACCTCCATTGTCCATAATTTGCTTCTCTTGCAGGCATTTTCCATCCTTCTTCCAGACTGTTCTCAGCATAGAGTACCCTATTGAGGCCTGAAATTTGCTACAATGTACAGTTCTCCAGTTGGCATATGGAAGAATCCTACATGAGTAATTACATCTTTTAATTAATGCAAAAGGGAATTACATGCAGAACTCCCACATAGATTTAGACTCAGTTTAATGTGGAGCTGAAGGTTTTCTGGCCATTTGTCTTATTACAACTAAGTAAATAGTTTAAGGACAAAAGAAAGGGAAAGAAAGGGTTTGACATTTCTCTGGGACATGCTTTTTCACTGTATTTGTTATCAAATATTTAATGATTTGATTATGTTCTTAATACAAGTCATGGAAAAGTTTGCTTGTGCAAGGACTGTTTAGTTTGGGTTTGGTGCGGTGTAGCTTCAATTTGGAGCCATTTTGCAGGTTTGCTTGCGGGGAAAAGAAGGTCTTTAAGCAAATGATGGAAGCTGCCAAATTGCAGGACTTGGCTGTTTTAGGACACTTTGGTAATCAGGACATCTGCTGGAGGGGAAACAGCAGTGCACAGGAAGTCCAAAAAATTCTTAA
Organism: Alligator sinensis; assembly: GCF_000455745.1. Lineage (NCBI taxonomy): Eukaryota > Metazoa > Chordata > Crocodylia > Alligatoridae > Alligator > Alligator sinensis. Next base: position 399,281 of record NW_005841942.1, read on the forward strand.
AGTGTGTTGGGGATAACTTTTTGTTAGAGATGGCAGAGTCTCCAAATAGAAGAAAACTCTTCTCAACTTGCCGCTGACAAGCAAGGACGAATTAGGTGAGAATTTGCAGATGGAAGATAATTTGGGTTACAGTGACAACAAAATGAAAAAAATCAAGATCCTAAGGGGAGGAGGGAAGAAAAGCAGCAGAATAAAGATGCCAACTTCAGAAAAGCAGACTCCTGAAACTGGTAGGAAGGATCCCCTGGGAGGCAAGTCTGAGAGGAAAAATCCAGGAGAACTGACTGTGCTTTAAGGAGACCCTTTTAAAGGGTGTAAGAGCAAGATATACTAATGAAACATAAGAATAGGAAGTGCAACAGGAGACCTGTCATGCTTCAACAGAGCATACAGGCTAGTGGGTAGAGTCTGGAGTGGGTCTGGGGCTTGCAGAGGTAGGAGCCATAGAATCATAGAAAATTAGGCTTGGAACCCCCCTTCAGGTAGTTGAAGGCTGCTATTAAATATCCCCTCAGTTTTCTCTTCTCCAGATAAATAAGCCCAGTTCTCTCAGCCTCTTCTCATAAGTCATGTGCCCCAGCCCCCTATTTTCATTGCCCTCCTCTGGACTCTCTCCAATTTGTCCACATCTGTTCTGTAGTGGGGGGACCAAAATTAGACACAGGACTCCAGATGTGGCTTCACCAGTGCCAAATAGAGGGGAAGAATCGCTTTCTGTGAACTGCTGGCAATGCTCCTACTAATGCAGTCCAGAATGCCATTAGCCTTATTCACAATAAGGGCACACTCTTGGCTCATATTCATTTTATTGTCCACTGTAACCCCCAGGTCCTTTTCTGCAGAGCTGTGGCCCACCCAGTCAGCCCCCAGCCTGTAATGATGCATGGGATTATTCCATCCTAAATGCAGGACTTTGCACTTGTCCTTGCTGAGCTTCATGAGATTTCTTTTGGTCCAATCCTCCAATTTGTCAAGGTCTCTCTGAATCCTACCCCTACCCTCCAACTCCCCTCAGCTTAGTGTCATCTGCAAAATTGCTGAGGGTGCACTCTATCCCATCTTTCAGGTCATCGATGAAAATATTGAACAAAACCAGCCCCAGTACTGATTCCTGGGGCACCCCACTTGAGATCAGCTGCCAAGTAGACATTGAGCCATTGACTATTACCCTCTTGAGCTCAGTGGTCAGAAGCCAAGTGTCAGGAACCAAATACCAAGACAGGGGACTATCTAAAATCAGGGGTCAGGCAGCAAACCAAGGTCAGGCCAAAGTCTGGGGGCCTGGATGCACAATCACGAATACAAAGTCAGAAGCCAAAGAAGTTAGCAGGACAGAAATTAAAATAAAAGTGCATTTTAAATACCATATTTAGTGAGTGCTCTAAAATTATTTTGTAGTTTCAGAACACTTTCAGGAGAAAATTGAAGTTATGTCAGAAAGAAAAGTTTAGAGGATAAATAGAAATAGACTAGTAAAACTAAGATGTACAGTTAAATGCTCAGTGGAGAAGGAAAAAAATAATTCCAATTCAGAAAGGTTTTCAAGTATCACTTCAACTACAAATTTTGTAATCTTTTCTGGTTGATCACACCTCAAAATCTTTTTCTTAGCAGCCATTTACAGCTGTCAGCTTCTATAAGTAACCTTTTCCAGGTGTGCCCCATGTACCATAGAAAGCAAGATTTAGTAATATCACATAAAAGCTCAAGCCTAAAACCTCATAAGTACATCACTAACTTTACAGAATAGTCCCAGTAAAGGTGTTTAATAGAAGATATGTAAGTGTCAGGCTACAGTTAAATACATAAAAATAAAAGGATTGGAATTTTCAAGCACTAAAGAGTCTTGTATCTAATGCCAACTGTTTAATATGTAATATTTTATTGAACTGGTTTGGAAACTCCATTGTTAGTGGACAATATAAAAAGTACTTGAAAATGAAGTTGTTTGTTTTAAAAGGGAATTTCACCACAAAAACTCACTGAAGTTGATAGCTGTTACATGGCTAAAGAAAGCACTTTTACAAAAGAACACAGTTGTATTGATAAACATTGTCCACAAAAATCTATATATGGATAGGATCACAGACTCTAAAATTAAGTTTTCTATGTTATGCTTTGATGACAGTAGCTACTTTAATAATTAGCAGCAAGTTTTTACAATGCTTGAATAGCACACTTCATGGGTCACTATCTCTAAATCAAAATTCAAGGTTACTCAAGTCACCTGGTATCACAATATTAGAAGGCTGTCACATCATAAATCCTGTTGTAGCCATAACTAGCATAAATAGAATTCTGCTCCAGTATTATATGACCCTTGATTTTTGGGGGGGAAAAGGAAGTATATATTCCAGAAGTGTTGCAATGTTAGGAATTCTAAGAGGGTGGCTTTATTGTGTTAACAGTATGATGAACATAGAGTTTAAACTACCTATTGCTTCATACACTGCTTGAGTGGAACCTAAAAGGACATTAAGGACCATAGTTTATTCCATCTATTAGTTGATTAAATGGATCTAGGCATTTGGGGCATTTGCACACACCACAAAATTGGCCTCTAAAGTGGCTTAAATGCTCTTTCACACTGCTTTAATCACATTGCTGTTTGCACACTCACCGCCGCTGAAGAGGCAGGTAAGGATTGGACCCCCACCCTTGTGTACATGCCACAGGGGTTTAGTTTGGTTTAATTCTCCCTAAATTGAAGCAGTGTTTTAAAAACCCCACTATTTCAATTTAGGAATAAATAAACCAAATTAAAGTCCCATGGTGTGTACAAGCAGCCCTAGGAACAATCCTATTTCGCTCTGCTCAAGTCCCTGAAAAGATGTTAATATAAAAGGTAGGTGGGTCCTCCTCACTGCTTTTGTGTAACTGAGCTTTAAGGGTCAAGCGATGGCATATTGCAAAAAGTAGATGTATTCATAGATTCTGAGGGATTTTTAAAAGGTTTTATTTGTACTTAAAATTGAACTTAGGCACCTAAGTCTATTTAGATGCCTAATAGATGGAATAGAGGTCTATCAGTAGATAGAGAAGAAAGCTTGTTTTTGGTGACTACATTTTGAGGGCTAAACTCTGCTTGCCTTATTGATCAAAACTGTTCTTGTAAGCAGCTAAACCAAATCATTACAAAAATCATAATTAGCCACCAGCAAACTTGTTTTCCAGGAAAAAAAATATCTTTGTGTAAAGAAAGAAGACAAACCAACCCATGAATGGCATGTACCCCTGGTGGCTGGGGAGGCAAAGTTGTGCCGGTGGCAGGAGCCTGGTGGTGGTGAGCGGGGAGCTCCTGCAGACCCCGCCAGTGCTGTCAGTAGCAGGGGTAGGGTAACGAGTGCCAGCCAGGGGTCGGCGACCACCCGCAGGCACCGTCAGCAGCAGCGGCAGTGGCCAGGGGTGATCAGGGCCCACCTGCAGACGCCACCATGGTGCTGATGGTGGCATGGTGAGCAGTGACCACCCACAGGTGCTGCTGACAGTGTTGGCAGTACCTTTTTGCAGGAGGTGCACCGCCACGTGCAAGGGGTGCATATGCACCCCCTACGTGTCGCCTCTGAACCAACCACAGGTTTTCTTACCAAGAGACAAAGTTCTGAGTTCAGAGAACATTCTTCTTCTAGGCAGTCACCTCCCTCCTTACTCTTAAATCAGCTTCTTTTCGATCCATTCCTTAGAATATCTCAATTGCTATTAACTCCTCATTTGCCAGAGACAGGGTTGGCTTCCCAATGGCAGCAAGTCGGTTCACTAGCAGGAGCAAAATTATAAAAATTCTTAATCATGTCTTGTTTTCAAATGTGACTTAGACACCAAGAAGCCTAATATCTGTTGACTGTCAAACATGTTCATGGATCCAAGGTTTGAGTTTTATAGATACTGGATATGTAATTCACCTTAAACTGGGATTTTATCATGTGGCTGAATGAATTCAATGGTTCTGGAGGTCTCTTCCAGTTGTCTCATCCAATGTTCCTTATAAAGAGTCCCTTCAGATACATAGCATGTGAAGTCTTAACTGATAAGATAAAACTGGTTTTCACGTAAATTTTTTGTAATAAACATTTTTCAGGCTTCAGCTAAAGAAAAAGTAAAGTGAACTCTGCCAGTTTCAGAAGCATCTTTCTCCTCTTCCAACTAAATTTTAAAAAGCACATATACCCCGAAAACAGCTGTGTTTTTTATAATGAAATTTTTCAGGCAATTAGCCCATAATGTAGAATAATTAGTTTAGTAATTTAAATTGGACAAGATGTTGAGGTTTTAAAGCAGCTACTGCGCACTCTCAGAAATTGCTTTCCATTTGGATGTTTACTGTGCACTAAGTATTGCAGGTTCATAATATGCAATCTGTACTATTATCGCAACACAGCATGTCCATGCTCAAAGGGGCCATTACTGCAGTGTTGTGCAGTAACAAAAGTAGTCATTACTTGTTGTATTTATAAAACATAAGAGATATTGATGTTCACTTTGCATTTGGTGATGTTGAGCTGCCACAGCCATTGCAGATCATTGTACATACATATTCACAATCAGCATGGTAACGGCTCCTGGGAATAACGTGGAAAATTCAGCTATACATTAGTCAAAATGGCACATGGGAAGAAGCTTGAAAACAGGGTTTCCCCCCACATTGTTTTTTTTTTAACGATACTTGGTTCAGTGTGCACAATGCACCACTCATTTTCATGCTTTGTTTTTACTGGTAGCCATTATTATTGTACCCATTGTAAAAAATTAAGCCAATTAAACTCACTAAAGTAAAAGAATTAAGAATTAAGCTCTCAGTCCTGAGTGCTGCTCTGGAGTAATGCCAGCAGACTAGAAAGCAGCTACCATGTTATGGCATCCCAATTTCAAATAAAGCTGGCATAGTCAGCTTCTGTACTATCCCTGCTGTGGCTTCAGTGCAGGAGTCATAGAGAAGGATGCAAAGAAAGGGAATGACCTTAGTTTAGCAGTGAAAGTAAAAGCAGCATGGCATGTTTTCGAGCAATTTGAACAGTTATTAATTATATTGGAGACAAACCATCCCATAATCAGGTAACTATGAATGGCTTCTAACTCCCCCGCCCCAGATCCCTTGTCCCCCAACCCTTTGTTCCATGGAATGGAACATACAATATACTACTGTTTCAAGGACACTTCAATACGTAGTCACAATAATGTGAGATCATCATTTATAAAGCATTCTTTACCCCCAAAGGACCCTAAATCTCTTTAAAATATAGATAGAGGCATCACTGACTTGCAGCCTTCAGTTCTAGCATGAACTTTAACATTCCTGGCTTTAGTGGGTTAAGTTAACACTAGTTTAACAGAATTCTTTAACTAAGTGATTTAATAATGTACGGGGTCTTCAGCTTAAGAACTGGTAACAGATGGTAAGGCAGGATTCATTCCCAGCCCTGATGAGCACTTACTATACTTTCTTCTCTCTAAAAGTGATTGAGAACACATTCCAGAAATATAGGTGTGCAGATTGCTTTTCATGGGGAAAGATTGGTTTGTGCAGAATCCCTTTAACCATTGCTTCGCCTCACTACTTTTCAATATGTAAACCTAATCAACAGTGGAGCTCTGGATGAAAATTAAAGAGAAGACTTCAGAAACAGTACATAGTCCTGTATTTTGATATACTTCATCTCAGCAGCATATATTCTTAATACAGCCACACTTTGTAAAAACTATCTTGATAAACTGGTATAAAATTTTTTTTAAAGCTTTATAAATAGTAATGTGTGTATATGAATGGGAGCATCAGCATTGGATATGTCTCTGTGTGTTTTGGGGGGGGTGTTGTTTGCTTCCTTCTATTTATTTAGCATATGGCACTGGCCAATTTGTTTTGTTTTCTTGTTTTGTGTTTTTACTCATTTCCTTTGTCCCAAGAATCCCCTAGTATTGTTCATGGTGTCATATAAGAGAGAAACATGGCTAGTTCTTAGAATCATGAGAAAGTGGGGCTGAAAGGAACAAGGTAACACAGTCATCTAATCCTGCTAAAGGCAGGATCATCCCCAGCAAAACCACAAGAGCCAAGTGTCTGTAAGACCTGCTCTTGAAAACTACCAAGGTGAAGATGACAGTTTTTCATGGGAGCCTGTTCCAATGCTTGACCACCCCTTATCATCAGGAAGTTCCTCCTAATCCCCCTACCTAATTTTCCCCTGCTAAAGTTTTAGGCCATTGTTCCCAGTCCTGTCCCCTGTCACCACAGAGAAAAGTACCTCTCCATCCTCTCTGTGCTCACCCTTCAGATATTTAGAGACTGATATCAAATACATCCCCCCCAATCTTCTCTTCTCCAGATTATATAACCCTGGTTTTCCTCCAGCCTTCCCTCCATGGCCCATAATCATTTTTGTTGCTATGTGCTGGACTCTTCCCAATCTATCAACATTCTTTCTGAAGTGTTGGGCCCTAAAATGTACAAGTATTCCAAGTGAGACCACAACAGTGTTGAACAAAGCAGAAGAATCACTACCCTTGATTGGCAAGTGACACTTCTATAAATACAAATGAGGATACTGTTGGCCTTTTTTGGCAAAAGTATACTGTTGGCTAATATTCAACTTGCAGTCTACTGTAATCCACAGGTACTTTTCTGCAGTATTGTAGTCAAGCTGGCTATTCCCCAGTCTGTATCTGTGCGAGCCATTATTCCATGTCCTTGTTGAATCAATCTCATCTCACTGATTACAGAATGCAGACCATTTTTCCAGTCTATTCCAGTTATTCTGGATCCTAGCCCTACCCTTCAGAGTATCTGCAACTCCATCCAACTTGTTATCTTTCACAGATTTTCAGAATGTGCACTCAATCCCATAAACCAAATTATTAATTAAGATATTAAACAATACAGGACCTAGGACAGCCACCTGGGGAAGCCCACTTGTTACCTCCTTCCAACTAGACATTGAACCATTGATGACTATAGTTTCATAGTTTCATAGTTTCATAGTTTTAGGGTCGGAAGGGACCTAATAGATCTTCCAGCCCGACCCCCCGCCAGGGCGGGAGAACAACAAAAAACCCTAAAAACAAAAACGGGACTCAAATGAGTCCAGCCAGGTAGGCATCCAGCCTCTTCTTAAAGACCCCCACTTCTACCCCCACTTGATAATTTCTACTACGTGAAATTATCAACCAGTTATGTATTCCCTTTAGAGTACTTTAATCTAGTCTGTATTTCCTTAGCTTCTTAAGGAGAATGCCATGGCATATAGTACCAGAAACCTTCCTAAAGTCAAGTTATATCATATCTACTGCTCTGTCCCCATTCAGAGCCTGTCACCTTATCATACAAAGAAATCCTGTTGGTCAGGCTTGATGTGATCTTGGCAATCCATGCTGGCTGTTCTTGATCACATTCCTCTAGGTGCATCACAATAGATTCCTGAAGACTGAACAGTCTTGGATTTTTAGTAACACATCCAATCTCATCTTCCTCTCTTATTCTTATTCTTTCCCTTTTTGTTCTCTATAATCTCCCACTCTTTTCTGGTTCTTTCTTTTAAAAAAAAGATTTTAATAAGTTTTACAAGTTTCTAATGACCTCTTCATAGCCAAAGCTTTGAATCACTGTCCTTGATGTCTTTGATCTGTTAGTTGCCTTTGACACCATTGACCATAGAGAGCTTATAGAAATGTTGTCCTCTGACTTTTGTGATTATATCCTCTACTATTTCTGCCCCAGATGCTATAATTGCCCCTTCAGCATGTCCTGCAAATGATCTGCCTCATCCTCACTCCAACGTTTTCTGGAATTCCCTTAGGTTCCACCCATAGCTGTCCCTACCTCTCTTTCTCTATGCCTTACTTCTGGGTAATGTAATATGCAAAAAAAAAAAAAAAAAAAAAATTTATTGCATTCTATCTCTATGCTAATGACTTTTGAAACCACCTTTTGTACTCCATACATGACTCCTTCTGTCCAAATTAAAATCACTACCTCTTGCTCTGACATAGCACTTTAGCACAAGCCTAACAGTTAAAGCCAACTTCCTAATTTTCCTCTCAAATCTTTCCTCCCTCCCTCTTTTGTCTATCACAGTGCTCAGTACACCTGGGAAGCCACCCAGCACTCAGGTTACTAACTAGGCACAATTTTTTAGTCAGATCTTTACAGGGTGCAAAATAAGGGGGAGCTTGGTGGGGGCTGAGCCTCCCTATAAGAGACAAGAGCCCCCCTGTAAGACTTGAAAATCATAACCTGGGAGGCATCTCTGATCAAATTGCTCCTTCACTTAGGTGAACTTGTCAATCAATGAACCGGTTTAATTTTTTGCAGACCTTCCCCTCCTCCCCCCTCAAAGTCAAAGTGCAATTTGAACCCTGGATCTTTCTCTAGATCCTCACGTTTAGGCTATGTCTAAATCCTAAAAGCTTATTTATGTATAACACCTCCAAACTCTGGCCTTGAAACATATAATCTTTTCCTACTCAAATGTATTCCCCCGTCCTCTCCATTGCATCAACCGTAAGTTATACAGCCCATCCCAACTCCATTTAGTCTCTTTTATTCAGTATTGAGATGCCTCTAATTAGCCCACCAGTTAAATTTTCAAAGAACATCTATACTTTGCTTTACACTTTCTCCCTTGCTTCCCTCCTTTCATGCTTCAGAGGAACTCTACATAAACATTAAAGCTGTGCGAAATGATTCCCTTCCATTTCAACTTGCGCTTTGATGGAACAGCGTTTTGTTTCAAATTTCATTTTGATTTGAAACCGCTGTTCCATTTTGTTTCGTCAAAACAGTTTCACTGTTTCAACGCTGTTTTAACGTTGTTTTGACGTTTCTCCCATAGGCTATAATGGGGAAACTCAAAACAGCCTATAACTTTGTCATTTCTTGCCTGATTTTGATGAAGTGTGCAAGAATGGTAGCCCCTCCTGAGGGCATGAAGCCTGCCAAGCTTCAAGGAGATAGATGCAGGGGTTTTAGGGAAACTGTACCTCAAAGTCTTGAAAGCAAAACTCATGCCACGTGTATGTGTTAAGCCACAGCAGGGTCAAAACTGCAGGCTTGCTAGTCCCCACTGAGGCAACAAAGTCTGCCAAGTGTCAAGGAGATAGGTGGAGAGGTTTGGGGGAAACTGCACCTCAAGCTGCGGACAAGGAAAACTCGTGACATGGGTGACACTGTGTTAAGGTGCAGCAGGGTGAAAGCTGCAGGCTGCTAGCCCCTTGTGAGGCCACAAAGTCTGCCAGTTTTAAAGGAAATGGGTGCAAGGGCTTCTGGGTTCTGGGGCCCTGCACCTCTGGCTGCTAACAAGCAAAACTCATGTCATGGGTGCTTGTGGGACTGTGTCTATCTTAGGGCACAGCGGGGTGAAAACTGCAGGCCTGCTAGGCCCTGCTGTGGCCACAAAGCCTGCCAGCTTTTGAGGAGATAGGTGCAGGGGGAGTCTGGGTGCTGGGGCCCTGCACCTCTAGCTGCTGACAGGCAACACTCGTGACATGGGTGGATGACATTGTGTGTGTATTATGGTGTGCCTTTACTCAGCTGACACCAAGGCAGAAAGCAGGGCAGTTCAAACAATGCTGCCTTTTATGCAGTTTTTCCATCCCTCCCCCAGAGCACTGGGGTTGGAAGCAACGTCAGGAAAGGATGACAGTCACTGGCCAGCTACACAGTCAATAATGAGAGCATTCCTTCCCCCACTTCCCTCTCCCTTTCCTTACTTTAGTTTCTGTTTCCCTGCAGGCAAGCCCAACTTGAGCTTTGAAACTCAAAACATTAATTTTTTTTTAACATTTCAACTTCCCTCGTTTTGTTCCAAGGCTGTTTCGAAGCTCTCTGTTTCATTTTGATTTTGCTGTTTCGAGCTCGAAATGAGTCAAAACAGCATCAAAACGAAACTGCCAGCAACATTTTGCACAGCCCTAATAAACATCTGCAAAACTAATTCAGTATCCTCTTTTAAATCCATCCTTAAATTTTCCTTTGCTTGATATCTAGAAGCACTTGACAATGTTCAGGCTGCTGGTATGCTGATAACACTGCTTTTGATGCTGCCTAGTGTTAACTTGTTGTTTTCACGTAGTTTGTTGTAATAATTGAAGCCCACCAGGGCCTGAATTATGAGTTACCCTAACTGTGGAAGAGGTGAGGATTCATGCACTGTTACAATTTTGTAACAATGTTCCAGTACTGTAACAAAGTACACTAGAAAGATACAAAAAGACTGACTACTCCAAACAAGAAGAGCTTTTAATAAAACTCATGGATGTATGAAGTTCATGTCTGGTAAAGAAAATGAGTGTGGGACTGGAATTCAATGAAGCAAACAAATGAGTCAGAAATTAAGCCTAATTGATGAACAAAATAACGAGCTATAGCCTATTTTTCCAACCACCTCCTTTTTCGAGGCTTTAAAAAGCAAGATTTGGAGGTGGGGGGTGGGGGGAGGGGGTGGGGAGAATGGGAGAAATATTTCTTTACCAGTGGTGATGTTTGATCATTACTGTTGGACTAGAGAGGACCCCTACCTGATACATATAAAAGGATGCTGTTTGCCCTCCCCTTCTGTTTTCCTCACTGATTTCTTCCTGATTTATCATATTCTGTTTTTCTTTCAACTTTCTGTCTAATCTTGAAACTAGTTGCATCATACAATGCCAGCAGGGTGGGCAGAGATGGCTCAACAAGCTCTGCCCCTCCTGAGAGACCAGTGAAAGATAAATACTTAACCAGACTACCAAACTGAAGTCTCAAGCTTAGGAATTAAGCCAATGTCCAGGGCAACAGCTGTCATAGTTTACCTGCCAACCCAAAACATCAGCTCATGACTAACCACTTTGTATCCTGGGAACATCAACAGAAGCCATATTTCCTCCACTTCTTACTATCTTGTCTCCCTCTCACTTTTTACTTCTCTGTCTTGTTAAGTTCAAGAAAGTAACAACTATTCTCATACTGATAAATTCAAAATTCAACAATGGAATTAATGTTTTCTTTCCCTTCAAGAAGGACTGATTGACAGAATGTGCCTGTACCTGCATATTGTCTTTTTAGCAGAGAAAATCTATGCAGTTTAGATTAAGTTTATCCTACATAACCTTCAATTTCAAATGGCTGATCTTTGGTTTTGACTCTTTTCCTCTTGGGCGTCTCAAACAATACATTGCTGAACTTTGGCTTGGATTTTCTAATGTGTCTTCCAAGAGATTAAGCAGAGACCTCTCTGTATGCAAAACCTCAGCACACCTATAACTGCTATATGTTGTATGGGAGCAGGATTATGTTAACTCTTTTGACTCTATGAGCTCACTTATTCTTTTGAAACTCCTTCCCATCTGTTGTCTCAGGTTTTATACTTAGACTTTTAGCTCATGGGCAAGAGGCTGTCTTTTCTTCTGTGCTGGCACAGAGCCAAGCACAACACTGGTCTTGGTCCACAGTGCTACATTAATATTAATAATTATTAACTATAATAATGTCTGAGATAAATAATTCTGTTATTAGCATTTACATGCATTGTAGGAGTGACTTATTCTAGGATCAGCAACCAATTGTGTTTGGTTCTTCACAAATATCTATAAAATTTACTCACAGCACAGAGCCCTTTTTAACAGCAACAAAGTTCCATTCCCCATTCCCATTAGTCACACACGTACATACATGAGTACATAGCTATAAAGGAACAAACTGAAATACCTCTCTTGGGCTCTGCAGCCGCAGGTTAGGGGACAGGTGTTTCCAAGAATTAGGAATTTGGGACTGTAGGAAGAGATGAGCTCATTTCCATGTAGAGAACTTGCCCCCAGGCAGTTCTGTAACTTACTGTTCCAAGTTTTCTTGGGGACTAGCCATCTGTCTTAGGTTGACCTATACTCTGAATAGGTCAGGCTGCCACAGAGCTATTGTCTGTAGCCTTTAAAGTCTTGTATGGGCCAGAAAATCATTGGCATATCAAGCTTATTATTCCTTTTCTTATGAGATATTAAGTTGTCTTCAACATTCATAGATCAAGGTTACGACAAATAACAATTAGAATAGACACCAGTGTTTAATACGATAGAATTTTGCAAAAGCATTCTTCTAGAAAATTAAGTTGTGTAAACCTATTAAGCATCTCTTTGAACACAGCTATGATACTAGATTTATCACATAATCCAATTTTTAAAATGTGTTGGATATTACCAAAAAAAAGCTTGCATGGTTAATCCTGGGTAATAAAACCAAGTATCAGGGATGACAGACCCTCGAACATTTCCAGGGCTCCCCACTTGACTTTGTTTCCCTCCTGGCTTCCCCACTATCCCAGAATGACTCCTTTAATTACCAATTCCACTAATTTTTCCTTTAAATTCACTCATAAAGTTCTAGGCAGAGCTGTTGTCTCATGCTGTTGTGAAAGTATAGTATATTTGCCTAGGTTGTCATCTCTCTTTGGCAACATGTGTGACATGGCAAGTAGAAACCACCTCCACACAACCATCAGACTGCCACCAGACTGTGGACACAACCAACTCAGAGGTAGATGAAAAACATGCTATCCATCTTCCAAGCTTTGAAAGCAGAAAGAATAGAAAATTATCTTCTTACCTCCTACCTTCATATATTTAAAGATGCTACTTATCTAATTATGTTTGGTGTTTTGAATGTGCCTATCACCTTGGTAATAAGTAGAACTGTGTGAATAATGGATTTTTCAGTTCAGTGGCTAAACCAAAAAAGAGAAAAGAATTAATCTCAGGTTGACCTGAAATGAACATATTTGGGGAGGGAAAAGGAGGGTTTCCACTGAATTAATTTTTTTTTCTGGACATTTTTAAAAGAAGTGCAAAAAAATGGAAACAAAAAGTTAAATTCATAAATGGACCAAGCTACTGAGGAGACATTTAGCCCCTTTTTCCCTAGTTCGCTAGTGATGAGGACCTTCACTTGAGATATGGGTGATTTGTAGACTGCAGTAGACTGTTTAATTATAATATATTATAACATTTGCTTGCATCCACTTGACCAGATTTTGCATAAGAGAATAGGCAAAAAAAATGAGCAGACAAGAAAATGTCATAGGCAAGAAGAGTTCGGAAGACATGAGAAAAACAGGTTAAGAGAATTCTGTTCAGGTTCACTTAGAGGTTATTTAGTGTTTGTATACCACTTAGATCTAGTTTAAGGTAGATGCAGCTTTAAATAAGTGATTAAAATAGGGATTTGTGCCTGACAAGAAGCACATTAGTCAGAAGGCATATTAATATTAATAATTAAATAAACTATTAGATACATCTCTATATTTTCCAGCCTCATTTAGCAAGCTTTTAAAATTGGGTCAGTCATGACAATCCAGGTTCATCTCAGAATCTTTGTTCTTTAGCCTTGAAATACTGTTCATACAGCATTGTCCATCTGCAAATGAACCAATATAAGGGCGTCTTTGAAATTTTAAACTTGGCTTCCTGTTAGAGGCTTTGAAGACTTTAGAACTGAGTAAATCTGAAATTATTCTCTTTTTGTTTAAAATATTAAAATTATGTCATTTTCAATATGTGATTATTTAATTATCTCTGCTTTACTTATATTGACATATTCATATACTGTTTTTATGTCAATATTAAAATGTATAGCAAAATCTACTTAAAATTAGTATGTGCTTCATTTTGGTGGAATGGTGTCACAGGGGTCTCTAAGACTTTTTACTAATTGTAGGATGCAGGGGCTGACTGCAGAGGTATAAGCCTGGTTCTGGAGAGGCATGCAGCAGGTAAGAGGAGCAGAGTTACAGGGAAGTAGAGCTTCAGTCTGCAGCAAAACACCAAATTGCTCACATGATGCCATTAACATATACAAGTAAAGAAAATGTCACTTTCTGTGGCTTAATGGGGTCATAGTATACATGTGCAATACTTTTGGGTGTTTAAAATGACTTTGCATTTTTGCAAACCATACTACATCTGGATGTAGTTAAGTTTGCAATGTTGCAAATTGCAACAATGCAGCTGTCAGCTTGCCCCCCAGTGGGAGAGGCAAGCCGAGTCCACAGAAAAAAAAAAAGATTGGGCCCCCTGCCACTTCTGCCTTGAGCAGGCGCTTGCTGAAGGAAGAAGCAATTTTTTCTTTTTTTCTTTTTCAGCAGAACCTGCTTACCTCTCCTGTAGCTGGGGAGTGAGCTTCTGGTAGGTTGAACAGCCCTTAAGCTGTGAGAGGCCCTAGTCCTTCCCTCTGTGGTGATGGCACCCCCCTCCCCTGGGACTGCCTGGGCAGGCTGCTAGTGGGCCAGGTGCTGCCCCAGCTCAGGATTGGGGTAGAGCTGGATCAGGCCATGTGCTGCCTCTGAGTTGGAGCAGCACCCAGCCCACAAGTAGCCCACCCAGGTAGACCTGGGGAGCACCACCATCGTGGAAGGAAAGACTGGGGCCTCTTGCAGTTCAGGAGCCACTCAGCCTGCTGGCAGCTCACCCCTGGCTCTGGGAGTGGCAGGCAGGCTTCACTGAAAAAAAGGCTTGGGTCCCTCAATGCTTTTGCCTTCATCAGGTGCCTGCTGAAGGCAGATGCAGTGAGGGGCCTGATCCTTTTTTTTTTTCCAGAAGAGCCTGCCCATGGCTGGGGGTGAGCTGCCAATGGGCTGAGCAGCACCTGAACTGTGGGGGAGCCCTGGTCCTTTTCTCCACAGTGGCGGCACCCCCTGGGGGTCACCCAGGCAGGCTGCTAGAAGGCCAGGTGCTATCCCAGCTTGGAGGCAGCATCTGGCTTAATACAACTGTTTCCTAAGCCTGCCCACTGGAAGCCCGCTAGGCACTGTTCCCCAGGCAGGCTTGGGGAACAGTTGAATCAACTCAGGTGCTGCCTTGGAGTTGGGGCAGCACCTGGCCCACTAGCAACCTGTCCAGGCAGCCCCACAGGGTGCTGCCACTGTGAAGGGAAGGACCAGAAGCTCATCCTCCGGCTACAGGCAGGCTCCAGATCTGACCAAAAAAAAAAAAGAATCAGGCACCTCACCATAATGTGATGGAAAATTGAAATAGTGGGTTTCAATTAAAAACCCCCTGTTTCAATTTAGGGAGCATAGAATAAAACCTTGGGGATTAAACCCCCATCATGTGTACAAGTGCCCTAGGTGATTAGGAGGTCTCTCCTGAAGGGGAGAAGGGATCATGTGACCAGGAGAGGGCAGAGTCAATTTGCACTAAACAATTTGCTCAGTTTTAAGAGAAATAGCTCCTTGGCATGAGCTAAGCTGAAGGGTGCTCAGCAGTCCCTCATTTAGAACAGCTTCTAAACTTTAGGCTAGGTCCCAATGTTCCAAAGGATCTCCATTAATTATGCACTGTCAGCTGTATTAACTTTCAGTGTGTCATGGCCTGTGCTCCAGTTTAATATATACTGCAAGGAAGGCAGGGCTTGTAAAGGGGAGAATCTCTAATTTAAGGGCAATATTTTTTAATACATTTCATTTTATCATTTTATTTTATTTATCTTAGCAACCTAAACACATAGTCGTGTTGCCGTTCACAGATAACAAGAAGTAAAGTTGTATTTTCCTTTCCTTTTTTGTAAAACTTAGTTAAACAAATAGTACTTTCCCTTTCATGGCTGAGAACCCTGCCCAATGAAACAGCTGAACTTAAACTATTTGAAAGGGAGCATGAGCTTTTGTGGGGATCTAGCTGACAGTCGTTGCTTAGTGGAAGGCAAGATTGCTCTGCTTTACCACAAAAACTTTACAAGGCAAGGAACTTTAAAGAAGGATGACAGCAAAAAACTATTAGAAGATTAATGAGGATCCCCACAGCCTGGTCTTTTATGGATCACCAGCTTCT
This sequence comes from Alligator sinensis, assembly GCF_000455745.1. Classification (NCBI taxonomy): domain Eukaryota; kingdom Metazoa; phylum Chordata; order Crocodylia; family Alligatoridae; genus Alligator; species Alligator sinensis. The sequence continues at coordinate 415,064 of NW_005841942.1, forward strand.
CTTTCATCAGCTATATTTACTGGGCAAGTAAATCTATTGCTAAAAAAATATGAAAGGCTCTCCCACAAGCCTGCTTAAAGGTAAGAGACCCTAAACAAAAGGGTTAACAGCATTCTACCAACAATGAAAGCAGTTAAAAAAAACAAACTCGGAGAAGTTTCATTGTGCCTGCCAATTAGTCTTTTTGCTATTCACTGCTATTCAGCTCCTGAACAATTTTGTTTCACAAACATAAAGAAAGCAACATAGGATATTTAATCATATTACTGCATTGATCTTTTTATTAAACAATATGCTGAACCTCTAAGATTGTTCATAAAATTACAATGGATTTATGACATACAGCATTTAAATGTAGAGATATGACTTAGGTATTGTCAAACACTAATGAGATAAGTTGAGACTATTCAAACTTTAAATTTAGGATGGAAAAATGTATGTTACACAAGTTTTTAATCTTTTGTTAAGGTCCTGACATTAATTTATAATAAATTATATTTGTAACTTGCTGCAACAGATGCTATTCATAACATTATATATTTGTCAAGGGAGGCCTAATTATATTACAGAGTTTTTCATTTCAGTATGTTACTTCCTTATGTCTTCCTTGACAATGAAGAAGTTCCTATACAGATAAAATGATAGTTGTGGATTCAGTACAGGCCTCCCTCCACTGTCTTTCTTTACCAGTGTGCCCCAATACAGAGGCATTATAGTGGAAGTACCTGTACATGAGCAACTTGTCCAATCATTGAGGACCCAGTTCTGCAATATTGAAGCATGTGCCATATTTTAAACATATGTATGGTCTTATTGAAACCAGTGGAACTACTGACATACTTCATTTAAGCTACATGCCAAAGCACTTTGGTTCACCAGTGTCTAATTACATGTCTGCATCTCTATGTGAGGTTTTTATATTGTTGATATAGTACTTACAGTTGATTCCTTAACTTGCCTTGGTCCCTCAGACTATCCCAACAAAATCAAGTATTCTAAAGAGCTGGTTATAAGAACAATGTAATAAAGCTCTTAACCTGAAAATGCTGAAGGTGTATATAGAACCATACAATACCAGTGATTCATAACAGAGTTCTTATTACAATTACAACCAATCAAATGTTCTTAATTTTGAAAAAAGATGGTTTCAGATGATAACATAATTAAAATCTGAAAGGTTACAAATGATTAAAAAGGTTACAAACCTGAAAAAATTACAAATGATAAAATGATTACAAAATCTGAAATAGAAAGACAGTTATCTTAATACCTTAAACGAGCAAAGTTCTAAAGTTTTAAAATCATTAAGAGGAGTCGAGCTTGATAGGGTAAACCGCTTACCCAAGTTTCAGAGACTAAGTCCTTTAAGCTAGCTATAACAGGACCCTTATGCCATCAATAAGAAAAGGGACACGGGCTTCATAAAACAGATTGCTTCGCATGGGGACTGGAAGAGGTGAGCCTAAGGGCCTTATTAAACAGTAATTTTGGACAGTTTCTGGACCTCTTAACACCTGGACTGTCCACACCTGAACTAGTTTTAAGCACTTGTTATGTGGTTTAACGTTATGCCACTCCAGGGCAAGATTATCACTGATCTGTGTTACCCAGCTCGTGTTACACTAATGTGTAACCACTCTAGTCCACACTTTAGTGTAAACACCCCACCCACCCCTCCTACCCTGCTGGCCCAGATTGGTTCCACTGACCCCCTGCCCCAGCACTCCAGATCACTGCTCCCAGGGATCCTGGTTTTCCCTGGTTTATTGGAAAAAAAAATGGATTTTCCCTTTGAGCAGAGAAACCTGCAGATTTATCTCTTTTGCAAAGAGCTCTGCAGGCTGGCAGAGTTCTAAGGGGAAGGGCGGGGCCTAAGGCGCTCAGTCAGATAAGGCTTGGCTCAGCTCAAGCTGACTCTTTTGTCCTGGAACCTAAGGTAAGTGGGACTTGCAGAGAGCTGGGGGTCCCCTCTGGCAGGGCTGTGGGGTTGCAAATCATGGTTGGGGGCACCAGCAGGGCTGGGGGGGTGGGCCAGGCGCTGCCCCCCCACCCTGAGCCCGCAGCAGGCAGCAGCAGTGGGGAAGCAGGCTCCTACTCCTTCTGCTGAAGCAACTGCTGCCTTCTGTTGGAAGCAGGGAGCTGCAGACCTGGGGCCATGGCCCCACAGCCCTGGGACCTGAGGGAGCCCTCTGGCAGGGCTGGGAGGCAGGGGCTGTGGGTGAGGGGCAAGGGGCATGATCAGGGATGGGGGGAGTGAGGGGCACCAGTAGGGCTGGGGGAAGTGAAAGACATGAGCAGGGCTGGAGGGGGCTTTGAGGGAAAAGGAGGGGCACCAGCAGGGTGGAGGGGGGGTTGGGGGGAAGGAGGGGCACCAGCAGGGCTGTGGGGCTTGCGGGGGGGGTTATTTCTTTTTTTATTTTATTTTTTTTTTTATCAGGGAAAACCAGGATCCCTGCTGCTCATTGCCCCGTCCTCCCAACTGTTTACTTGTGGCTGCCCAGGCTGTCTCTCTCAGGGGAACAGGCAGGGAAGGGCTAACCTGCATACCCAGCTGCCACTGCTACTGCTGCTCTCTGGGCTGGACTAACCCTTTCCTTCCTCCTCCCCTAGGACAGACAGCACAAGTAAGCAGGACAGAGGATTGGGAGGAATCCTGTAGGTGGGGGAGGATGGACCAGGGGAGCCCTGGTGGCCAGTGGAGAAGCCTGGAATGGGGGAATTCTTACTTTTTAGTCCTTCCAGCCACTACTGGCCTGAATGCTTGAATGGTCCAAACTCAAGCTAGCACTAAACACAAATCAGCATTTCAGCAGGTCACAGTGTGACATGTAACAAGGCCCTAAGGCACACAAATCCAGCTCCAGTGCAATGAAGGGCTCAGGGTCACCCAGGTGAGAGGAGCTTTGGTGGAAACTAGGAGAGGCTGGGAGTAAGCTGGCTACAGGCTACATCTGGCTACAGGCTACATCTGAGATTAACAAGTGAGAACAAGTGAAAGGCTCAAAAGGAAACATGTCTTCAAAGGGGATGTTGTTAGTTTAGAGGACCTCATTGTTATTATTTGTCCTGATCTACGGAAACCTGGTGGGATTCATCCCATGACTGGGTGGTTAACATTAGGGGCTATAGACTATACAGGCGGGATAGAACGGCAATAGGCAATGCAACAGTCAATAGGCAATTGCAACAGTCAATGACCTGGTGAGGGGACTCCAGGTCCTCGACCATCTGGGCGATAGCAATCATTACTTGCTGGAATTCACTATCCAGCACAGGGTGTCAAGGGCCTGCAGCAAGGCAGTAGACTTGACTTCAAGAGGGCCAACTTCAATGAGTTGAGATTAATGAGAGAGGCACTGGGTCCTGGAGAGTATGGGAATTGGGTGCCCAAGATGAGTGGTCATTCCTTAAGGAGATGATACTCAGAGCCCAAGGGGTGACAATCACAATGAGAAGCAAAGGGGGCAAGAGTGCCCAAAAGGCCCCCTGGCTCACCAAGGGCATTCAGGAATGAGGGGCTATCACCAAAGAGGAGTATACCTCCACTGCTCGGGTCTGTAGGGTGGACTGTTAAGAAAGCTAAGGCAGATATGGAACTAGGGCTAGCATCAAGGATCAAGGATAACAAAAAGTCCTTTTTTAAATACATAGGGAGTATGAAGAAGGCACCGGGTAATGTGGGGCCCCTGCAGGATACACTTGGCAATCTGGTGGTTGCACCAGAGTAAAAAGCAGACCTCTTTAACAATTTCTTTGCCTCCATTTTCTTGTGCAGGGACTGGGACTCCCCTACTGAGATTCAGGATGGACTCAGGAGAAACTCCTCCAGGCCTAGGGTTAGGGAGGACCGAGTTAGGGAACTTCTGGAGGGGCTGGACGTGTTCAAATCAGCAGGTCCAGATGCTCAACACCCCAGGGTGTTGAGGGAATTGGCAGGAGTTATTGTGAGGCCTCTGGCATGGCTTTACAAGCACTCATGGTGCTCTGGCCAGGTGCTGGACGACTAGAAGGCCAATGTGGTCCTCATCTTTAAAAAAGAGAAGAGAGAGGATCTGGGCAACTATAGGCCCGTTAGTCTTACTTCAATCCTGGGGAAGCTCTTTGAGAAGATTATCAAGGAGCACATCTGTGATGGGTCAGCAGCAGGGATGATGCTCAAGGGCAACTAGCATGGTTTCATTAGGGGCAGGTCCTGTCACACCAACCTGATTGCCTTCTACGATCAGGTCACAAAATCATTGGACGCAGGTGTCGCGGTGGATGTAGTCTTTCTGGACTTCAGGAAGGCCTTTGACACTGTCTCCCACCCCATTCTCATTAAAAAGCTAGGCAATTGTAGCATTGATGCTTACACAGTCAGATGGATTGCAAATTGACTGAGGTGTCATACCCAGAGAGTGGTGGTGGATGAATCATATTCGACCTGGAGAGAAGTGGGCAGTGGCATCTCCCAGGGCTTGGTCCTTGGGCCCGCACTGTTCAATTTCTTTATTAGCGATTTGGATGAGGGGGTGAAAAGCACCCTGTTTAAATTGGCAGCAGGCAGGAGGAACCAGCAGCATACCTAGAGGCTGGGGAACTGCCTTCTCAAAAGCACGGTGGCAGAAAGATATCTTGTAGTCATTATTGACTCCAAGATGAACATGGGCTGATAATGCGAAGACACGGTCAGTAGGGCTAACCGTACCTTGTCGTGCATCCATAGATGCATCACAAGCAGGGCCAAGGAGGTGATCCTCCCCCTCTGTGCAACACTGGTCAGGCCACAGCTGGAGTACTGCATCCAGTTCTGGGCGCCACACTTCAGGAGGGATGTGGATAGCATTGAGAGGGTCCAAAGGAGGGCCACTCGCATGATCTGGGGACAGCAGAGCAGACCCTATGAGGAGAGGCTACGGGACCTTAACCTGTTCGGCCTTCACAAGAGAAGGCTGAGGGAGGACCTGGTGGCTGTCTATAAACTTACCAGGGGGGACCAGAGGGGAATGGGAGAGACCTTGTTCCCCTGAGCGCCTCCCAGAGTAACAAGGAATAATAGCCATAAGTTGTTAGAGAGTGGGTTTAGACTAGACATCAGGAGGCACTACTTCACAGTCAGGGTGGTTAGGATCTGGAACCAGCTTCCAAGGGAAGTGGTGCTGGCTCCTACCTTGGGGGGTCTTTAAGAGGAGGCTTGATGTTTACCTAGCTGGGGTCATTTGAGCCCAGTTTTCTCTCCTGTCCAGGGCAGAGGGTCAGACTAGAAGATCTACAAGGTCCCTTCTGACCCTACATCTATGAATCTATGAATCTAAGAATCCTGCAGGAGGAAGGAGCTTAGCTGGACTCCTTGGAGAGCTAAGTGGATTTTTTGTTATATAGTTGTCTGTCTTCCGAGTTGTGTTAACTGGGGAACCAGGTTATAGCTATGGGTGAAGTTTGGAGACCATGCAGCAGGATACCAAGGGGGAGTTTTGTGTTAAACCCTATTTAGGTCAGAGACACAGTGGGGCTGGGGCCAGGGAACTGAAGCCAGAGACAGTGAGCCAGGGCTGAGGCCCCCAGCAAGAGGAAAGGGGCGAAAGCCAGAAGAAGGCTGAGGCTTGGTCAAAGAGATTCAGGCCCAAGGGCTAGAGAGTGCAGACAGAGCTGGGAAGACCCACGAAAAATAAAGTTGGAATGATACTTGTGAGGCATGAGTATGGCTATGGGGTTGGCTGGAGGTCACAATTAATGCTGCTAAAGAGAGTTAGTGCCTAAGGGCATAGTTAGGGCTTGTAGAGCCCAATCATCTAGGTTATGCTGTACACTCAGGGTCTTTGGAACATAGCTTCCCAATATAAAATACAATTTCCATTCAAGCATGGCAGGTGAGGTGGTAAGGTAATTACCTGGAGTACCTGTGGTAGTTCATCCACGGTGACCCTTGGGGTCCAATCCTGTCACAGTGCCAATGAAGCACCCCTGGCAGCCCAAACAGGTAATGTTGCTTTATGGAAACTGTCACACCCTGTGATCTGCTTCCTGTTTACAGGACAAATTACCCAAAAGGGAAAAAGTGCCCTAGGAACTTGCTCTGCCAGCAATTGCTAGCAAGGGGAGCTGCTGGCAGGAACTGTCAGCCCACTTCCATGTGCTGCTAATGAAGAGAGAGCTCTGAGCTCCCCCTGGATGAAGGAACTGATCCCCTAGGACAGGAGTAGCAGGGCTCATGCTCTGTCAGACCACCTTATGAAGTGCTTTTGTGTATGTGCTTTTCTTCTCTCTCTCTCTCTCTCTCTCTCTCCCACTCTCTCCATTTTGTCTCCATGGGCTGCTATCCAAACAAATTCCCTCCCCCTCTCTCCAATTACTATTGAGTGTACATAAAGTATGTTTTGTTGAGTGTCTGTTTACATTGCTTCTCAGAAGAAGAGGTGCTAATGACTCCTTAAAGAAGCAACTTGGAAGGCTGTTTGGGCTGAAGCACCCTGGGGCAGCAGAGCTCAGCATGAATCCTAGGGTGCAGACAGAAGTGCAGCTCCCCGCTGCAACTGAGAACACTGTTCCAGGAGATGGTTGCAACTGAGAATGTTTCCTGCAAATAGAAGTTCACTATTGGTTCCAGGGGGAAGGGGAATCTAGCTGCTGGCCCAGAGCCTGCAGCTGGTTTCCCCTACCAGTGACCCCTCCACTCTCCCAGTCTGTCCCTGTTTCAGAATGGGAGGGGGAAAGGGGAACAGAGGGAACTCATTTTAGGGGTTCCCCAGCTGGTGGTGAAGGGTGAGGTGGGTGAATTGGAGCCTTCCCACCTCAGGAAGGCTTCAATACGTCTACCCCACCCTCTAACAAGGGTTGGAAAACCTCCAGACTGAACTCCCTTCACTCCCTTTCTGAAAACAGTGACAGGCAACGCAGACAGAACTTACAGAATATGGTCTGCATTGAAGCATCTTCTTCTGACCCATCAGCTTTTCACCGAATTGGCCATTTTTAAAGCTGTCTACAGCTGTGCATTTGTGTTTGGTCATGGATATAATCTGTTTGGCCAGATTGGGCAAAAAATGTCACTTCTGTCTGCACCCGTTGAGACTCCCATTCCCTTGTAGGAATGGGGAATGGAAGAGAGAACAACTTATCCTGGGATGCTGAAGGACCTGTCCAAATGCTATCATTCTATGTATGATATGCCACAGTTCTAAATTAAAGATAGAGAGAAACCAGTTAGATATATGTGCTACACCTTTCAGTCAACACTCTCCTGGCTGGTTGGCCAGGTTTATTTTGAAATATTTACTTCACATATGCAGCATGTCTAAAGTTATTGTGAAATTAACCAGTTGTTTGCACAATACTGTATCATGTATCAGGGACCTAGTTATCCAATGTTTTCGCATTTCCTCTACATCTAGAAATGTCAGACAAGTTCTACCACTTCCTAGAAGGCTTCCACTTACTTCAGCACTTAGAATAACTAGCAGCACACATGAATAATAGATGTATCCATTCAACTGTTTGTTTGTATTATGGCCACTCTCACTTGAGTAAGTGTGAGGATAGCTTACTCAAGTTTACTGCAGTGAATGCAGACAAGTTACTCTGTTTACTTGAAGCACTGCACAGCTCAGACTACTAGTTAACAAGTCAAGTCTATTAATGTCTAAATGTCTGTACTTTTTCTGGGTTTTTTTCCTCTTTTTTGGTTTGTGTGTGGTGGGAAGTTGGGGTTTTTTTTTTACTTCGATTTTTTTCTCCACTAGTAGATCACCAAATCTTTCTGTCATAGAGAATGGAGAATTTTCTGTCTATAGTTATTCATAAATTGGTCACCTTGAATAGAAAACAGTGGTACTCACTCATTCATTAGCCACCTGACCACAATATTGATTCTATTCTCTGTTTGTATGACTGAAGCATTTAAAGCAATGAATAAAATAAGATGACAAGCATAATTATTCTAAATACTTATTTGTGCTGTCTATTCCAGAAGTTCCACAAATGTTGAGTACCTCCACAAATAGATGCTTTCTGACACAAAACAAATAATAGGATTTCACAAATCATGATGAACTGGGTTTAGAACACATTTACATGAATATATTCATAAAACAGGGCTTGAGGCTTTACTATTTGACAAATTCTACTCCTAGTTCTCTGCCAATGTATAAAATTAATCTATGGGTCATTTAAACCAAGCTACCACTCCGCTTTTGACATTTATTATAGTTCTTACACCTGGATTCTTGTGACAGGTGGGCAGGGCACCATGCCTGACCAACACAATTGCCTTCTATGACAGGGTGACTAGCTTTGCAGATGCAGGGAGACCAGTTAATGTGGTGTACCTTGATTTTAGCAAGGCTTTTGATAGTCTCCCACAGCATTCTCCTAGGCAACCTAAGGAAGTATGGGCTGGATGAATGGACTGTAAGGTGGATAGAAAACTGGCTGGAGCATCAGGCTCAGAGAATAGTAATGAATGGCTCAATGTCTAGCTGGCAGCTGGTATCAAGTGGAGTGCCCCAGGGGTTGGTTCTGGGGCCAGTTTTTTTTCAACGTCTTCATCAATGACCTGGAAGATAGTATAGAGTGCACCCTCAGCAAGTGTGCAGATGGCACCAAGCTGAGGGAAGTGGTAGATATGTTGGAGGGTAGGGCTAGGATTCAGAGTGACTTAGAGAAATTGGAAGATTAGCCAAAAGAAATCTCATGGGGTGCATCCAGATGAGCATGCATGTGCCTCTTGTAGCATCTCAAATCCCTTTGAGACTCTGCAAGAGGCACGTGCGGGAACAAAAAATTGTTCCCCTCACTGCAAATTTGCAGTGCAGGGGCAAAATTAGACCCCTGGATATCCAGGGTCAAACAATACCCTAGGGAAAAAACCTGAGGCAACCAGAGGCTCGGTCCTCGGTAGCCTGCCAGAGCATCTCTGTGGTTGGTCCTTTCCCTAGTGCTGAAGCATGCTGCCTGCCCATGTGGGGCAGGTAGTAGTGAAAGTTGCAAGGACTTGGACCAGCTTCATGCCAGGTAAGTAGGGGGTTGGGGGGCTGGAGGAGTGGGGAGAGAACCTTGGGGGAGGCCCCGCCCGGCCCCATCCCCCATTCATTCCCCCAGCTCTCCATTCATTCCCCCCACCCCCTGTTGGTTCTCCCAGCTCCCCACTCACTCTCCCAGCTGCCGCCCCCTCCCACACTCACCGGCAGTAGTAGAGAAGGAGCATGAGGCTGGAGAGAGCAGGGAAGTCTCCAGCTTATTTCCAGGGGCTTGTCTCCAGCCTCCTGCTCATTCTCCTGCTTGTTTCCAGCCTCAGGAGGCTAGAGATGAGCAGGAGGCTGGAGACAGCTCCTGGAGATTAGCTGAAGACATTCCCCTGCTGTCTCCAGCCTCATTCTCTGCTACTACCAATGAGTGTGGGGGGAGTGGGAGAGCAAGCAAGGAGCTAGGGGAATGAACAGAGGGTGGGGGAAATTAATGGGGAGCAGGGAACAAACGGGGGATGGGGGATGTTCTGCTGCTCATCTCCAGCCTCCAGAGGCTGGAGAGGAGCAGGGGAATTAGCAAGGGGCTGGAGACCAGTGTGGGTGTACATGCACCCCCTGAGTGTGGCAGTGCACCCCCTCAGAAAAGACACCACCTACACTGTCAGCAGTGCCTGTGGGCAGTTGCTGCTTGCCACCTCCCACCTCTGCTGGCAGCGGTATCTATGGGTAGTCAGCAATTGCAGCTGCCTGCTGCTGATGCTGCCGGCAGCATCTGTGGGTGGTCGCCAACTTCCACAGCTGCCAGCGCCACCATGTCCCCAGCAGTTGGGGGCACATGGCATTCATGCAGGGTGTAGGAAAAATACATTAGATTTTAGATCTAAGGCTTGAAGTTAAACATGATGCTTAATTTTTGCAATATGCTTCTGTATTCAACATGGCTTGGGCTTGTTAACAGTTTCTGCATATAGGTTAAGAACAACTTCACATAGAGTTTCACCCCCGCACACACCTGTTCAATGACCTAGAATTACACAAAGATAAAAGAGTTACAAAAGGTCATTGAGCTCACCACAACTTCCCCTAACACGCATGCGCCTTCATCTATCCCATAATAAGTCAGGTCTGACTTAAAAGGCCCTGACATCCTGTGGAAACTTAAACGTAATGATTAAAGTATAAAACTGCCTATAGTTATAAGACACGTCACAGTTCTTTGTTTAGGTAAGCTATAAACGACCCTCAGACAAAGACTGAGGGTCGACACCGCTTTGGGTTACTCAACCCCTCTGTCGACCGATTGCGCAATCATTAAACTTGTAATGGACTCAGCCTGGGTGTGACTCCGCTCCTTGAGGTGTTTGGGAAAGGCCTCCAGGGGAACGAAACTAGCATTTTATGCAACAATTGGGCGAGCCAGCCAGGAGATCCTCTGGCCTACTTCAGGGCCCGACGAGATCGGAAAAGGGGAGTCGTGAAGCGGCTGCCGGACTAGTCTTGAAGTCCGTCACAACCCCCGGGTTCGTGAGTCGGGCACCTGAAAAGGCAAAGGCTATCCTTTGAAGGAGTCACCCAGGCTGAGTGGATCCGAAGAGAAGGCGCCGGGGTGTTGGCAGAGTAAGTATTCGTTTTCCTGTGTCATTTGGTTGTCTGCCGGGGAAAATCGGGAGTCCAGACATCGGTTTTAGCGTTTAGCATGTTGGTCTGAGCATCAGCCCCGGGGACTCTGTAAATGGGGAATATGAGCCGCTGACCAGGTCTGAGACTAAGGCTGAGCCTAGCCGCCCCGATTCTGCCTAACAAGGTAG
>NW_005841942.1:432948-449365 GCF_000455745.1 Alligator sinensis
GCTTTGGGTTACTCAACCCCTCTGTCGACCGATTGCGCAATCAATAAACTTGTAATGGACTCAGCCTGGGTGTGACTCCGCTCCTTGAGGTGTTTGGGAAAGGCCTCCAGGGGAACGAAACTAGCAATTTATGCAACAAGGGGACCCACCCCTCCTAAGCAGCCCTCACACCCACAGTCCCCCTACTTCTACCAATACACTGACTCACGTCCCTCCACAGGTGCTGGCCCCAGGCTCTAGCTCCCCCACTGTGGATCTGAAAGGAGCCAGGCAGAGTTATTTTGCCCTAAGTGGCACAATTTCTTCCATAACAAGGTACATGTCCGAGCATGCGCGCTGAGGCAAAAAGCCCTGGCTCAAATTTGCACCACTTGTATTTGAGCTGCTGCAAGCGCACATGCTTGCATGTGTGCACACACCCATGAGGTTCAACAAGGACAAGTGCAAAGTCTTGCATTTAGGATGAAACAATCCCATGAACCAATATAGGCTGAGGTCTGACTGACTGGGCAGCAGTTCTACAGAAAAGGACCTGGGGGTTACAATGGGCAATATGAACCAGCAGTGTGCCCTTGTTGCCAAAAAGGCTAACAGCATACTGGGCTGCATTGGTAGGTGCATTGCCAGTAGGTCAAGGGAAGTGATTATTCCCCTCTATTCAGCACTGGTAAGGCCACATCTGGAGTACTGTATTAAGTTTTGGTCCCCCCACTACAGAAAGGATGTGGACAAATTGGAAAGAGTCTAGCAGAGGGCAACAAAAATGGTGAGGGGGCTGGGACACATGACTTATGAGGAAAGACTGAGGGAACTGGGCTTATTTAGTCTAAAGAAAAGGAGACTGAGAGGGGACTTAATAGCAGCCTTCAACTGCCTGAAACGGGGTTCGAAAGTGGATGGAGCAAGACTGTTCTCAGAGGTGGCAGATGACAGAACAATGAGCAATGGTCTCAAGTTGCAGCTAGGGGAGTTTAGGGTAGATATTAGGGAGAATTTTCTCACTAGGCGGGTAGTAAAACAGTGGAACAGGTTACCCATCCATGGAGGTTTTCAAAACCTGACTAGACAAAGCTTTGGTTGGGATGATCTAGTTGGGGATGGCCCTGTTTTGAGCAGGGGGTTGGATGAGATGACTTCCTGAGGTCCCTTCTAACCCTAACTTTTTATGATTCTATGCTTCATAGGTGCCGGATCCAGAGCCAGACATGCTCTCCACTTCCAGAAGTATCCTGCCTCTGCCTCTGTCAGCCAGGGAGCCAGGGGAAACTGCCTAGGCCCACAGTAGCCCAGCAAGGACCAAACCCAAGGGATGCCCACATCCTAGCAAGAAGACTGCCTGGAGAATGCCAGGCATAGCTCTGATAGTCCATCTGGGACCGGATCCACTTGCTGTGACAGGCAATATGGACCAGAACAGAAGGGCCAGCCAGCCTGCAAGATCACAAAGTGCAGAATGACAAAGGTTATAAGGGGATGGGAGGGAGTGTCCCAGCAGGTCCTAAGGGCACCCAACAAGGGTGAACCTTGAATGGATGGCCCACCACACCCAAACCTCCCTGCAACCCAACCACACACCTGAAGTGCACCGTCAGGGGACATCAACCATGTTTGGCCACAAGCGAGCCCAGTGGGGAATGCACGAAGCCCCTTGGGGACCTGGCCAAGAGACCACCAGAAAAAGTCCCAGGGAAAAAAAGGCCAAGTAAAACAGGGGAAAGGAAGGGTTGGGCCTTATGCCTCAGCACTTGAGATCGAGCAGTTCAGCATGGGGGCAATGGTGCCCTGCCCACAGCTCAGGATGATTCATGTTGAGATGCACTGTTTCTTGTGTTAGCTTTTTTCTCAAAGCATGACAGAACCACGGGAAGTTCTTGTGATACTTGAGCTTTGTCCCACTGGGGCACAAAACAACCTGTGATTACATCAAGGTCTGGCTTGGTATCTGCAACACCTGAGTGGAAAGGGGTGGGGTGTAGGAGAGGAGACACCGCACAGAAGATGTATCAAGGAAGGTGCTCCTGACCCGGTAAGAACTACTGAAAAACATCGCAGAGGTACTGGGAACACCGAAGTCATGGCAGATGAGTAGGCTCAGAAGCAGTTCTTCCCTAGGTGGTGAGGGCCTGTAACAATCCTCTTCCTCAAATTCTATTTCAGTTAAAACAATCACAATGTTAAATTGGCTTGAAGACAGGATAACATCTTTTAATTGAAGTTGTATGAAATAATCTTATGATTTTCTGGGGCACTCTTGTTTATAAATATTTTCTAGTTTGGTACCATCAGACTTTATTCAAATGTCCCATTATCCCTAGAATGCCCCATACCATACAGAGAAAATTTCACAAGCAAATATACAGACTTTCAACAAAATTACACGTTTTATCTTCCATTTGAAGATGGAGAGTTTGTGTGTATTGGTTTTGTTCATGTTGTGGGGGGATGGGACTGTTGAGTTTTTTTCAATCTCTTGTTTCAAAACAAAACAGAACGGTTTAATTCTTTATTCTCCACAGCATATTCAACATCTATAATACCAATTTATTATATCATCAGACTGAATTATAGTATGTACCTCTTATAAATATAAAGTCATCTAAATAAACAGTTGAAATAAGAGATCATGTATTTTGCCATTCATATCCAGTATCTTTTAAGAAAAGACTATGAGATTCATAACTTGCAGCACAGCAATAATAATGTCATCAATAATAATGTCATTTGAAGCATCCTATTTTAAACTTTCAGGCAGAAAAAGTTGCTAATCAAAAACAAACATTCTGTTTTCCTTCTGATCTTCATCAGCATGTATATTGATATTCTTTCTAGTAAGCCGTTAATAGTTTTCTGAGCAGTCTGAATATTTGTTTTATTTCAAATTTGACAGAGTTTGTGGCTGAGCCTCTATCTTTTTATGTCTGCGTGTTCATTTCCATTTTTTTGTAAGTTTCATTGTTAACATCTACTCGCTTCCAGACTCTTCAGAAGGGGTTAACTTTTATTACTTAATAGAATTGTAGGAAAACAGGACTGGAAGGGACTTCCAGAGACCATCTAGTCAAACACAGACAGAATTATCCCAATCCAAATCATCCTATACAAATCCATTTGTCTAAACTATTAATAAAGCTACAGAGTCAACCATGACACACCTGCAAGACATAATACCATAACCTGTCATAGGTAAAGCAGGGAGACAATGGTGGCCAATGTCATGCTTCTACAAGGGTTCTTAAAATACTCTCTAAATATCCAAGGGAGAGGGCCAAGCCCCTTATACAAAGAAGGGCAAAACCCCCCACAGTCTACCAATCTGATCCTAGGGTAACATACTTTTCTGACCCCAAATATGGTAACTGAGCTGACCCTGAGTGGCAAGACCCTAGCCTAACCAAGAGCCTCCAGGTTTACGTTCCAGCACATCCCAGTCAAAATCCCCAGACTTGGTTACAGCCAACCCCCAATGTGCTTCTGAGGAAGGTCAGTGGGGGGAGGGGGAGGGAGAAGGGGCAGGAAGACGCAAGTAACAGCATGTAAGGGGAAAAAATCCTTTCTAGCCCCATGTGGCAACCAGCAAAGCCCAGAAGCATGGGAACATATAACCAAGCTTTCATTAATTTCTTGTATTTTGTTCTTTTTAGTCATAGAACTTTGCTTTAAAATTATACAAGCATAAGAGTTATACTAAACTTCTAACTTCTGATCTCTGCAGTTTTCTAACTCAAAAAAGGCAAAATGGAAGTTCTTACATATTTTTTGGAGGAAAAGTTCATTCCAGACTGTTCTATGAATACCAAATTTTAATCTGCGTTTAATTTTTATAACCCATTTTTAAATCCCTGAAATATAGACTTGTAATGGAAAAAGTGACATACCCTTAGTTATTTTGCTGCTGTAATAAAAGTTGTCTTTTATGATTAATTGAAGATAGCTTTAAAACATCTTTTCTAAAATCATCTCCTTTCATTCTACTTAAAATTCTATATCTGCTATGTTATAAAAATAATTTGCCCAATTTTGTCAAGTGTCAGAGACATTCTCATTGTTTGTCCGTAACGATAATCCAAGTTTCTGACATGTAATAATTTACTTCATGCCACTTCAATCAAACTGATTTCACTGAAACAGTGGTAGGAAACCATGCTTGATTTGTAATAATGTTTCTAACTGTTGTTAATCTGTAAAACATAATGGGACTCAACATGGACTTTTTAAAAAATGGATTTCCATTCTAAATGTTACTTTTATTGCATTACCACATTGGGAATGCAGTTAGTTTGCTTTAGTGTAAAATGATTTGCTTGTTAATTTGCTATTTCCAAAAGGTGTTTGGAGATGCAGCTGCACAAGCAAATGGGATCTTGCAATAATGAATATTGATGAAGTTCCAAATTTCCTTTTTCCCAAAGGAGCATTGAAATTTCATAACAAATCTTTAAAAATAATCTGAATTTTACTTGTTTCATATGTAAGTGATGTAGGCTGCTTATTAATGAATGTTTAACAATGTAATTACAGCTGTTTTTAGTCTCATCAGATAACACAGATTAATAAATGACCTACAACTAGTGAAGTGTATAGAAAGGGTAATGAATGGTTTTCATCAGCACATTAATTTATTAGTAATAAACAAAGAGCAAGATGAATTAGGAGAATTTGTAGACTTTCTGAATATTGAAACAAAAATTTCCAGATGAAAGCTTTTATTCATACAGTTTTCATTCATTTATTTGTCTTCATGTATTATAATGATTTGGGATTTGCCTTTTTGTGCTACATTAAACAGCCCATCTAGAGCTCTATGTCTATAGTTTATGTAGGTTCACATTGATCCAGCTTGTATTGCTATGCATCAATTTTACTTACGAGTGAAGGTGGTATAACTTTGATGTGAACTAATTAAACTCTTCCCCTTTAGAGAAGAACAGCTTAATGCAGCTCAGCAAAGCACTGCTGAATTAGCCTTGTCTTTCAAACTGGCCTTAACAGCATTGGATTCAGTGTGAAAATGACACTCGGTTGCAGGTAGAGGGAAGCAAGCAACTCTAGAAGTAGCCTGATTAATGTGATCTGCCTCTATCAGTTAAGCAGTTATCAAGCATATCTGCATGCTACACAGACATAACAATTAAACCCATAAAAATGTCATTTTGAAAAAAAATAGTCTTAGTATTATAGCCTTTTTACAAACTCCTCCAGCATTCAGGAATACGGATACAGACACTTTTTATATTTAAAAATTGCATGTGAAAAGTGATGTTTAAGTCTAACTAATTTTAACATACTTGTGTCAGGTTTAAATAATTAGATAGCAATAAAATGTGAAGTCCTCCACTGTTGTATATCAGTATATTCCCATAGTCTCTAGAGAGCTACATTGATTCATACTATGTGAGGATCTGGTCCACAAGGCTCAAACATGTGGAAGGAAGTTAGTTCCACCCAGAGCCTACAGTTATAGAACCAGTAACAAATCACACAAATCTCTTAGTGATTTCTATGACAGTTATGTGTATGTAATGAGTGCAAGGTCAGGTCTTAAAAGGGTCCAGTGGCAGATGCAGCACTTTTTGGACATATCAAAAGATGATATTAGGCTCTTGCCTCACAATTCCCTGCTTCAAGGCTGTGAAAACAGCAATGAACAGGGAGAGCAGAAGCCATGCATACCTAGAGAGGTACTGATTTCATTAAGTAATGAAATCATCATTACTTACAGGGTGCAAATACATGCCCCAAATCTAGCACAGTCATGATTTTGATAGAATTACACCAGTGAAAGACCTGCCCCTTTCTTTGTATATGAAAATATGTTTATGTAGCTGTATTCTGTTTAAGAACTAAGGGTCACAAAATGAAACTAGAAGGTAATAAGTTTAAAACTAACAAAAGGAAGTTCTTTTTCATACAACGTGCAATTCAAATGTGGAACTCATTGCCACCAGATGATGTAGAAGTTGATAGTTTAGTCAGATTCAAAAAGGGATTGGACAAATTCTTGGAGAAAAGGGGCATCAGTAACTATTGAGCATGGGAGTTAAGGATACAGCCTATGAATCAAAACTTCCTAGCCCTTAAATGCTGGAGGCTGCAAGTGAGAGAGGAACAGTAGAAAAAACCCTGGTTATACCCAGCTCACTCTCCGTTTCAGCATCCACTCACTGTTTGCCACTGTGACACAGGATACTGGGGAAAATGGACCTATGGTCTTACCCAGTAAATGACAGTTTTTAATGTCTCATGTAAGCCCTTACAATATAAATCATGTATAACAAAAGAAGATATTTTCAATTTGGATTTTTACGAAGACAGAACATTGATCTCCCAAATGCTTCCAAAATAAATAGATATGGAGGTGAGTTACTTGAGCACAGGCTCTGTAGCTGATCTAAAATAAAGTCCAATGCTGCTTCCTTTATTTATCCAAAATCCCTATTTAAGTTCTGTGGGAGTTATGCATGTGTATATAGACAGGTTATACACATACATGTATGGACAGATTATACCCCAAAAGGGTATACTCTAGCATGTATTCTGAAAGAATAAGACTTTGGGTTCATTTCTAACAAATCCCAGGTTCTGATGAGACATCCGCTTCTCTCAGGCTCTGACAGCCATAACTGACATGTACAGTAGAGGCAGTACCAACCTTGAGGTATCTACTGATTTCAGTGGGAAGTGATGTGACAAAAATGTCATTTTGCTGAGCTTGAATAAGTATCCTAAATCTAGCATAATTAAGCTATGACTGGCTACATGCAATGCATAGCAGATGGCAGGATAAAAAGACTGGAGCAGTGTGAAAGTTTCTAAAAGTACTGATTCTGTCAAGAGGAGGAAACCCCTGGCATAGGTATTATGGAGGATGGTCTTGAAAATAACCTCTGTGCATACTGGTCAAGGGGCATGCTAAGGTATGGGGAGGGGTAAGACTAAGGATTCATAGATTCATAGATTGTAAGGCCGGAAGGGATCTTGGAAGATCATCCGGTCCAGCCTCCCTGCAGGGAAGCTGAAGCATGCTGAGGAAGGATTTCAGCATATAAATGAGGTAACCCCAGGAAGCTGCCAAAACTTGTATAGCCCCTCAGAGCTATCTAAATTATGTTGATGGCCTCTTTCAGCTCTCTGAGCAGACCAGAATTGGGAGACCAACTGGGACAATTCACAACTTGAAGTGTCTTTAGCCTACTGTCCCCCTGCAACATCCGTGTTGCACTTCTAAGAGACATAGCACAGAACCTCACCATTAGTGATTTGTGTAAAAAGATAAAATGTGAAACCTCTGCCTGTTTAATGGGGAACAAGTATCACCTTTCTAAAAAGATGTTCAGAAAGAAACAGTTTAAAATTGAAGAGGGGACAGCAGAGTCTCTAGTTTTGCCCCCCAAAAAATCAAATAACAGATGTCTGGTGAAATGTTCCTGGTAAGATCCAATGAGCTGTAAAATGCCATTAAAAAAATTAAAAATACAAAAAATCCTGAAACTTCAATTAGGCTTCAAGTTCATCTTCTATTGTGGGGATAATTATTGTAACGTATTAGTTATGTAAGAGTGCCCAGTAGTTTGGCACATAAATATACGTACAAAAGACAAAGTCAAAATATTTTAGGTTATTTTAGTTTAGTTCTGAATTTTCTCCTTTTGTAGATTTCAGTCAGCCTTTTCAGAAAATATTCATTCATTTGTTGTGGTTTCATTTTATTTGAATGCTTTTCATTGTAGTTTAAAAAGAGACAAGGAACAAAATTCAAAACAAAGTATAATAGAAGACACTGTTAATTCATTTGTTGTGGTTTCATTTTATTTGAATGGTTTGGGTTATATTTTAGAAAGGAACAAAAAATAAAATTAAGAACAAAATGAAACAGGAGAATCTGTTCAAGGTTCCTCGGAAGAGATTATTCAGGAAACAAACTTATTACAGGCTGAGAGGTAAAGCTCTTACAAGGATTACACACTAGGAGAGAGAGAGAGAGACAGAGAGAGAGAGAGGTAGTTAGCCATCTGAAGTCAGACAAAAGTCAGGGCAGGATAGCACCTTAGAGACTAACTTGTTTAGAAACACGTAAGCTTTTGTAGGCAACAACCTACATTATCAAACTATCTTGTCATAGAATTTGATGAAGTAGGCTGTCACTTATGAAACTGGTTAGTCTTTAAGGTGCCACCCTGCTCTCCTATCTAGATAAGTGACATGGAGGCAAAGAGCGTTCATGATCCATTTAACTGCGGAAGCCATATATTATGGGCTGTTGCAAGGTAATGTACTCTGACTGACATTGTTTAATATATTTATTAAAGACTGCAAAAAAAAAAAAAGAAGAACAGGTGGCAACATTTGTAGATGACATAAGATTACTCAATTTAGTCAAGACTAGAATAGGCTGTCAGGAACACTAGAAATCCTAACAAAATTAAGCAACTGGGCAACATGATGACAGATGAATACAGTGTAGACAGCTGCAAGACTATGCATATTGGGAGTGGGGGAAAGTCAACTATTATCACATTGACTGGCTTTACATTTATTGCAAACACTTAGGAGCTGGGTCAAGATAACAGTACAAACACTACAGTTCAGTGACATCTGCTTACAGTGCCATCATATAGCAGAAATTATTAGATTGAATTAAGAA
This sequence comes from Alligator sinensis, assembly GCF_000455745.1. NCBI lineage: Eukaryota > Metazoa > Chordata > Crocodylia > Alligatoridae > Alligator > Alligator sinensis. The sequence goes on from NW_005841942.1 coordinate 441,590, forward strand.
AGTGATATAGAATAATACTGAACATATAAAGACTTCCTATAAATCCAAAGTGCATACTCACACAAATAACTGTTTCAAATCTGATTAACTTTTTCTTAGTAAGTATATACCTGAAATAAAAAAAGATCCAAAAGAGGACATTGAAAATGACAAGTATCATGGAATGAATTCCATCTGATGAGGCATTTGTTTAAGGTGTGATTCTGTTTTTCTTACTAAGGCGGAGGAATACCTTGCCCCCATGGACCTTACTGAGGAAACTGGGATGACAACAAGGTCCTTATAGTGGAGACAAGAAAGAAGGAACATGATAGCAGTATATACAATAATGAGTAGAATAGCACTCAAGTGGTTCTATTACCCTTTGCTATAGAAGAAAATAATCTTTGATATTAAGGTGAGCAAATGCAAAACTGAAAACCCTTTTTTTTTTTTTACATAAAGCATTACTTATCTGTGGAACTCACTGTCACAAGATCATTTGAGTAATATAAATATCCACCATTAAAGTAGATAGAATAAGTTATACAGGGAATATAAAAACTTCATGATTCAGGATATCTGGTAAACAAGCAACTGTCTGAGGAAAAGAGAAAATGTTTCAAATGGGTATGTTCATGCAGAATTGTTGGTAATCTGCCTAGTTCATCTAAAGTCTAGGAGATTGCTTTTTAAGGAGAGGAGAAAATGGATTGTGTGGAAGAGGTCAGAACTGGTGGCGTACGATGTTGAAGATGTGATGGGGTGTGGGAGTGATGAGGAGGACAAGAAAAAGGTAATTATGTAGTGGGGTAGTTTTCTTGTGGGAACTCATTGATAAATCATTTCACTTCTGAGGGAGAGAGAAAAGGATTTGCTTTAGCATGGAATTCAGAGACAACGAGGAGGAGGAAGAGATGAGTCATGAAAGGCACAAGAAAGGAGTTAGCTGTGAGTATTAGCATTATGTAAACTGCTTGCCACTAGTTCTTAAGCTTTTAAATGATGCAGGTGGCCCATGGGAGTGAATAGTGAAAAAGCAAACGGTTCTGAAAAGAGAGAACAGTTAGACAGAGAAAGTGTGTGTTACAGGTGAATGACTGCAGTTTCAGTGGAGAATTTGATATTTGAAGACTGTGAGAATGGCACTGTTTGAAAACATTGGTTGATTTTTTTTTTTTTTTTTTTGCTGAAATGTTATCATTAGTGAAATTCAAATTGTTGATGAAAATAAATCATGTAAGTTAGAAAACGTTTCCAACCATTTCTAGGAAAAGTCTACAGCGAAGGCTAAAGTGACCATCGGAAAAAAAACTATTTAGAGTACCGTAGGCTACTGTAGTGTTTCCCAACCTTTTCCAGCCCAAGGCACACTTACATTAATAAAAATTTTCCACAGCACACCTGTTAAGGCATTCCTCATCCATATACTTATGAGCTCATGGTAGCTCATTTCCATGGCAAAATTCTGTGGCACAGCTGTTCAGAGGCTCGTGAACTGCGCATCCCCCACAGCCAAAACATGCACAGTAGATGAATTTCCTTCTGCTTGGCTGGTTCTCTTTCTCACCCTGATAGCTGACATGTGCAGGTCTTCTGTGAATATCTCATTGATGCGGCACTAGGTGCTAAGATCTTTAGCACTAGGCGGCTGGAGAACTTTCTTCTCATTTGTCCAAAATTCTCGCAGCACACCAGAGAGCTCTTTGTGGCACTGGGTTGAAAAGCACTGGTTGAAAAGCACTGGGCTAGTGCATCCTTATTCCCCAGCTATGCATACAATAAGTTTAAAAGGGGAAAAAAACAGATAATAATGGTCACTAGAAGAACTTTTTATAGTAAGACAGACCAATTCACAGAAACTCATAAATATATTCCATTCAATACACACATTAACCACCTTAATTAATTTCTCACATACTTACTAATACCCTCAGAGTGGAACTTATGCACTAAATCAACTTACCTATTCACTAGCATACATTCAACCATGCCCCCATGACATATTATTCAGATCACTCATCAATACCTCCCCCAACATATCTAGAGAAGAGAACATTGTAACTCCTGTCACAGACTGGCTGAAAGAGGAAGCAACAAAAGAAATACAAGCTGTCCTGATGATATGGCCTTCACCTCTACTGAGCTGGGGTAGGAAGCTGGGAATGCCAGAGGGGTGAGGAATTACACAGAAGTAGTACTGACCTAGAGGAGAGCAGACCACAACAGTCATGTTATACCAGGTAAATCCCTGCAATCCACTACGTGAGTAACCAGTAGCTTTATTGGAAGAAAGGAATAACATTTCAATTGTAAATCAGTTTTCTTCCCCCAGCCCCTTACCCCCTCCAGTGCAGGGGAAGCTCACGATTAAACATGAACAGAATTAACTACCCTAATTAACTACTTTTCTGCCATGCATAGTCCTACTTAAAGATTACATGCTTATAATCATTGAGATAATGGTTACAATGTGACAAACGGACATCTTAATGCCCTATTTCAGACTGTTTATACAGTAATACTGAGGTCTATCACATGTCAACCCCTGATCGTCTTTCCTATAGCATCTTAGCACAAAATAATGAGGGTCATACATGTCCATTAATTCATAGGTGAGAATAAAAAGGTGCCTCCTTTGAGTCTGACATCTTCAAAACCCAACCAGCTGGATGAGTACATGAGACACATGGTTTCCAAGAGGAGTTTTCTGGCATATTCAGATATACTGACAAACTTCTGAAAAGGGTGTTGACTCACAGAAGGGCAGCATATGCTCAAAAGACTTTATGCCTGGGTAGAACAGCTTGTATATCTAGTTTTATCATGGTAAAAAAATCCCCCAGGTCACAGACTTAATTTTCCATTTTAGGGTAATTTGTAATTTGGATTTAAAATACTGTTGTGGATTGTATTTGTGTATTGTAACATTTGATAAACAATTATTTGCAAAGGTAGGAAAATGGAAACAATAAAACTATACAACATTTAAAAGGGAATTTTTAAGAGCTAATATTAAATACACCCCTGATACGCAGAACACACACAATTTCTTACTGCTATCCCTCATGACTGGTGAAATGTACTCCAGGTCCAGGTGCAATGAAAGTTCAGATCTTCCCAGCTCATACAGGCATTTTGAGCTGCATCTAGATAAGGAAGCTCCAGTGGTTAGGGTATTAGCCCAGAAAATGGAAGTCCCAAGTTTAAAATCTCTACTACACCTGAGACTTCTGAGGGATCTTGAGCACCTTGCTTAATCTCTGTCCCATAAAAAGTTGGGATAACTGTTGCAGCTGCATCACTAGTAGCAATGAATGGGACATCTAGCATAGACAGAATTCTTGAATGCTATTTGTATTATATTACGCCATCCTCTAACAGCTCAGAGCTGCAATGGTGATAGCACCTGTGGGAAAACTTGTGGGTGGGATGGAGGACTAAAGCACAGATAAGACTCTGGAGACTTCCCATGCACCATATGTGTTTTTAACTGTTTTAAAGTAGAGCATGCCACATTTGCTCCATACTGCTACTTGTGGACAGCATTTTAAGTGCTGCAGAAAGAATACTTTAAAAATTATATCTTGAACTGAACTCTAATTAGAACATAATGTACCTTTGAAAACCAGGAAGCAAAATGTTGGCACTGTATTGTGTTGCTACCATTTGAGATAGATACTAGATGTTAATTTGGGAGTGTGAAGCTTTTACAGCATTATTTTGCAATTTGTTTAAATGAAAAACACCAACAATTTCTGGATTCTTTTTATATCAACTTACTTTACAAAGTAGTCATCTCCATTTGCTATAACCTCTAAATGAACTAGCAATGTTTGTTTATTTGTTTGATATTCATTATAACAGGATTTCAACTGGAGACTGAAAAGAAAATCTGTCTCTTACCAAGATTTGATATGCCAAGACTGACTTTTAAAAAACTAAATGCTACAGGATTAGTTTGTTCATATACGTGGTGGTTAGGTTGTATGCATTTTACATTAGAGTTAAAATACATGTTCTGTGCAGATTGTATTTTTGTACAAAAATTCTGTTAGTGCGCGCGTGTGTGTATGTGTGTTTTCACAGTATGTCTATATGCCTATTATATATGCACATGTACATGAATATATGTGTAAATGAATAATATTCTTCATGGTGAAAGGAGTGTTTGCATTTGGACTAAAATCACAAATAAATCACAGTTTTATACTTTTGCTGAATTGACACTGACTTCTACTTGTCTTCAGTATTTCAAAATATAAACCAGTTTCTTCTCATAACTGGTTTTATAGCTGGTCATTTGGGTAGTCAAGGCCTGTGCTGAAAACTATATTTACAGGTTTGAAATTTGTTTATTTTTATCAGCAAGGGCAAAAAAGTATGTTCAAGATCTGCTAAGAGGGGAAGTCTATGGGAACTGAATTTTGAAACTGTTTTCAAATATATTATTTTTCTTCCACATAAAATTGTGTAACCTCGGATCTTCCCTTATTTTTCCTACATATTTCTGCCACAAATTTAGAATGAATGATGTGGTAAATGTGCATTTACCCATTTATTATGGGGCTAATTCTCTGGTCAGTGGGTTGAATTCTGGTCAGGTGCATTAATGTCAATGAGCATAGCTCAGTCTCAGGACAATTGCTCTAGATTCACACTGATATAAATGAGAACAGTATCTGGCTTAATAAATATACAGTTTCAGTCAACAAAAGGATTAGCTGTAAAAAAAATCCCTTTGATTTCATTGTTGCAGTTAACCATTTAATTTGATGGTGTCTGAATGTTAACACATTGAGTTGTATGGGGCTTCCAGTTGCTTTTTTTTCTCAGGGATTTCTATGTGAAAATTGATGGTTATAGTCTATTCCCCTTGGGTATTTCAGTTTACTTGTAAGAAATATTTCCTCTTTTATAATCTGTTCTTGTTCACACAAGGTAAATAACAACTACTCAGCAGGATGAGACAAAAGAGACTCTGTACTGTCTTACAGAATAAAATAAAGTTTTAAGAAACATTATCAAGAGCCAGGAGAGAAGGAAAAATCAAATTAGCATAACATTATTTCAACTTTTGTGTATAGTACATAAAGATTCCATGTGTTAGAAGCAGAGTAATCTGGATGTATTAATATCTTTCTTGTCCATATGACCATAAAGAGGAGGAAAAAGAGCAGGAAAGCTTCAAGGTATTTTACTGTTGTTTAATTTTTGTTGATGTAACTATGAATAAATCCACTTCTGTTTTCAGGATGTATCAGGTTCCTCAAATGCATAAAGGATTTCGTGAAACTACTGGCTTTAGCTCAACTTCTGGTAATCAGACAGACAGATCATTTGAAAGTGGAGCTGCTCCAGGAAAAAAAAAGAGGCTTTTTTTTTTTTTTAGAAAAACAGTAATTTCACTTTCTGTCTATTTCTCTCTCTCCTGCTTCATACACACACACCTACACATGGATACATGTGTTTTTTTCTGCTAAATTTTGAAATTATTGTACTTTAGTAATGTTCACATAATGAACTTGGCATTATATATTTTACATATGTAATATAATATGGAAAACTGTGAAAAATGTGAAACAAATGGTAATAAAAATAAGTTTTAGTTGTATTATACCAAGGGCATATATAAATCTAATTAGAATCCTATTCCTTAACATCAATTATTACTTTCCTCTTAAACAGCTTCCATCTCTAGCTAACTCAAGTTCTAGTTGCAATTTAGATATCGCTTTCAAAAACAAATAAGCAAAAAATCCCACAAACTCTGTAGGGTGAAAGTTGCCTTTTTGACTTAAAGATGTTGCAGTAAAATATTACCAGTTCCACTGGGAAACTACAGAGGACTAACTAGGTTAAGGACTTTTTACATTTCACCTTGTTATTATTACAGCTTATGACATTTTGGTATTACAGGAAAACCAACTTTACTCATGAAACATTGCAGGGAAATTACAAAATACCTGTGCATATATATTTAAAAAAAACAGTCTAAAAAAAAAAAGTACTAGCAAATTCATTGTTAAAACCTCTATCTTGTATGTGTGTGTGGGAGAGAGAGACAGAGACGGAGGGAGAGAGACAGCAGAAAAACAGAACCAGATAGCAACCTTGCCTGTACTAATCATGGTATCTGCATATGCAAAGATACTGTGTTAAAGAGTTTCTTGAATTTATTTAAGAAGTATTCAAATTCTCATCAGTGAGTATTAGTTGCTCAGTAGATGAAAGGGATGCAGTGAACTTTAAAGGCTACCTCTACCTCAGAAGTAATGAGGAGACCACTGGGAAAGTGCTGAAAGCCTGGAGGATTTGGTGGTTGCTTATCAGACAGTGTTTAATATATGATTTTTTTAATGCTGATTTTGTTTTATCTCCTCAAGAACCTAAAAAACCCCCAAACAATCCTATGTTTTAAATGTCTATTTATAACATCATTTTCTCTATCAGCCTCTCCATTTATTTAAGGATTGTTTCAGATTCTCATATAATCTTGTCATTGAGTTACAGTTACATTCCCTGTGTTTTCTTATCTTTATCTGCATCCAAGGCATAATCAGTCATCCAGTTTACATTTTCTTTATAACCTTTAGCAGGGCACAGCTATGATTTCTTGAAAAAAAAATCACACTTCTGTTATGGTATAACATGATTCTTGCAGCATGGAAGTTATGAAATTAAAAAAAAACAAAAACAAGCCAAGAATTGCAGAGACAGGGAACGACAGGAGAAGACCATTTCATTTCCTCTTGTGTCCTACTATAAGCTCATATGAAAAGTCGAGACACACATTCCTCAATAACACAACTTTGTCTCTCACCATTGACAAAATAAGATTGTGTATTCTACTCCGACAAAGGCCATGAGAGAGAACATCTCTATCACAATCGTCAGCAACACTTCTGCTTTCTAAAGTCTCCCTTTAGGGGCAGGAACTTTTTTTCCAATGCCATCCTTTAAAAAAGCAAGGTATCTATATAGATGCATATCTATATATAGTAGAAGGAGAGTGTGGGAGGGTTGGGTGTCACCGATAATGGTTCATCTGCTTGGAAGAGCGCTTCTCAAGTCAGTAGGGGTGAACTATGACACAGAGATTTGATGAGTTTCTCTCTTTCTTTACCTTCTTTTACTTTTCCCCTTATGCTTTTCTTTCTTTTTATTATCTCGTTGGATGCCCCTCGTTTCAGATTACACCCTTCCGTGAAAAAAAAGTCTAAGAGCCACCAGGTTTATGTTCTCTTTAGCTAGTCCTTTATAGTTTTTAGGGACAGGGGTCAGAAAGCTGAAGATACAGGTCATTTTAGTGTGGCGCTAGCCTATAGTGATTTTATTTTTTTTTAAACAGACAGTTGTTTTAATAAATAAAAGACGGAGAAGAAAGAAAGTTTGGATTTTGAGGTGGGGGGACAAAACATTTTCTTGCTCTTTGTAATGGACAAAGCAGAGGCAGGGAAATATTTTGAAATATTGCTGTAAGGCACGGCAGGAAACAATGAAGGTATAATGCCGAGGGGGTTGGATTGGATATTGTTTTTTTTTCCTCTTCACTGTTTGAAGCTGGTTGTCAGCACTGATGCTGCTGCCATCGCTAGAGTTTGTTTCAAAATCCGAGGTTTGGGGTGGGGAGGGGAAAACTCCTTTGTTGTCAGGAGCTTTTCGGAAGGCTTTATTAACCCGCCAGCCTCCCGGAGAACTTCTCTGAGGGGAGGAGGGCGGGGACACAAGCACACAGAAAAGAAATCTCGGGGACTGAAGAATGAGCAAAGTTAATGGCGAGGGAGGGGCCGAGCA
>NW_005841942.1:449603-451552 GCF_000455745.1 Alligator sinensis
GCGCCGCCGCCCTCGGCGCCCCCCCCCCCCCTGCCAGTCACTTTGAGGGACGGGCCGTCCTCCCGGCTCCAGGCCCGCCCCTTCCCCCCTCCCTCTCCCCGATTGATATTATTGGAGTGTGGCGCGAGCGGCCGGGCTGCAGTCGGAGCCTCGCAGGCTGCAAGCCCGGTGTGAGAGCGAATCGGAAGGCGAGGGGCGGCGGGAGCGGAGCGGAGCTCCATGCAGACACAGGAGCCGGCAGCGAGCGAAGCAAACCCTCCAGCGGGCGGCGGTCCCTGGCGAGCGGCGGTAACGATCGCGCGGTCTCCAGCCCCATGAAAGCAGCCGGCTCCCGCACCATGGTTGTCCGGCCCCGGCTCCCTCCGTGGATTATCGTCTGCTCCGTCTGGCTGCTCCGCTGGGCTCGCACGGGGGAGGCGCAGGCGGCGAAGGAAGGTGAGGGGCGGCCGGGTACAAACTTTGCGCGGCGTCGGGGGCTGCTCGCCAGCGGGCGCCCGCGGGGAGCGCGTGCGTGTGCGTCTGTGTGTGTTCATGTGTGTGTGTGTGCGTGAGTGGGTGCGGGGTCAGGGCAGTGGCGCCTCATCGAGGGGAGCGGGAGGCTTTGGGGCATGAACGCACGTGATGCAAAGCCGGGGGTGGGGGCAGAGGGGCTGCTCCCCCCCTCCCGGGGGCACCCGCTGGACTTGGTGGAGGGAGCACGCGAGCCGGCTGCCACATGCCAGGCGGCAGCGGAGTTGCAGGACGGTCCCCCATGGGGTTAGGGACCCTTTTTTTTTTTCAACCATGGCTTGGTGGGGGCGGCAGATGAAGTCCACTTCCCCGCTGCCTCCCTCCCGGCCCGGGCCTGGGGCTCTCAAAAGCCCTGTGGGCTGGGGGGGGGCGGCGGGGCTGAGGATGTGGGCTGCGGGGCAGAGGGGGCATGCATCTTCTGTGTGTCATGGCCATAGGGCCCTTGTCCTGCATGCATACGCTGTGTATATGTGTGTGTATATGTATATGCGTGTGTATGTGTATGGGTGTATATGCACGTATGTGTGTGTACTGTATACAGATGTGCGCGTGTATGTATATGTGTGTGTGCCTATCTGTATATGCGTGCGTGTCCCCGCGTGTGTTTGTGCGCATGGGTGTGCGTATTTGTGTACGCGCAGGTATGCGCGCGTGTGAGAGTGTATATGTGTGTGTGCACGCAGCGTGCTCCTGTGTATGTGTGCGTGCGTGCGTGCACACATGTGCGGATCCGTGGGTATTTGTATACGTGTGGGTGCACGCGCTCCTCGCCGGCGCTCCCCGGCCATCTCTCCCGAGGCACCTCTGAATAGGGAGGGAGATGCGCGTGGCGGATATTTTTGCACCATCTGCGTGTCGCAACCAGGGCATCGGAAATCACATCCAGCCACCGTGAATTTCTCTCTCTCTCTCTCTCTCTCTCACTCTCACACACATCCAGCAAGCAGATGCCTGGGCTGTGCTTTCCTTACGGACACAGAGCGGGCAGTTTTCCATCAGCGATTCATTGACGAGACCCCCCCCCCCGCAAATAAATAAATAAATACATCAGTTCCCAAAGTCAATGTGGGGATTATCCACAGGGATAAAATCCTCTTCACATCTGACAGCGGGAGAATAATGTCGGGGAGGGGGTGGGGAGGAAGGGAGAGGGTGATTTTAATTTCTATATTATTATTTAGGGGTGCCTCCAACTAGATACGTCAGTGTTTCTTCTTCTTCTTCTTTTTTTTTAATTTGCACCATTTATAGGCTGAGGTTTAAAAAAAGAGCTTTCAAATGAAACCCTCAGAGAAGAGCCGGCGGGGGCACGTCCTTCCTCGGCAGCATTTCTAAAGTTGAGCTGAAGAGACTTTGGGAAAAAGAGAATAATCCAGCGGGGAAAGTGGGAGGGAGCGGGGAGCAGAGCCCGGTGGCGGCCCCGCCGGGGGAGCAGGGGG